>NC_052339.1:4752500-5052500 GCF_016432855.1 Salvelinus namaycush | reverse complement strand
TTAAATGGTAGGAGGGACATCCCAGCTTCAAGTGGTGTCACATTTCACATCCTGCTTCACATAGGCAGAAGAGACATACTCCTGTGTCCGTGAGCATCAAGGCTATCGCTCAATGCAAACCATTTCTATCGATTTATAAGCGAAAATGTCAGACGTAACCGGTACCAGAACCATGCAGGTACCCAAAACAGGGGACCTTACATCTAAGAGGTTTTTAAGGAAACAAGGTGACATCATCTTAACGCTCATTTTAATACACCAATGGTACCATGATATTCTCTTACCTAATTTAAATAAGTACCACCTTGTAACCAACGTCGGACAAGGCTTGTTTGTAGAGGGGCGTGGTTTATATAGCTACTCTACTGGGTCCAACATTTGACTGTAGGGTGTCAGCAAATATAATTAAAAGTTGACCCTATTTATCTATGGCAAAGATGGTTATACACTGCGTGTACAAAACATTATGAACACATGCTCTTTCCATGACATAGACTGACCAGGTGAATCTATGATCCCTTATTGATGTCAGTTGTTAAATTGACTTCAATCAGTGTAGTTGAAGGGGAGAAGACAGGTTAAAGAAGGATTTTTAAGCCTTGAGACATGGATTGTGTAAGTGTGCAATTCAGAGGGTGAAATTCTGGACATGTCTATGTGCTGCTATGCGGTTTGTTGCTAATGTTACTTTGCTACCTGCCAACTTTACTCCTTTTTAATTACCGTTATTTATTTTAATTTTTTTCCGTTCAACTTTTTTCATTCAACTTTTTCACCCCTGACACTATCTGGACATGGTTCTACACGACCTCCACCAGCCGAAGCTAAGTAGTAACATTAACATTATGCCTTCTAATTGCAGTCGCGGTACTCATAATATACAGGAGAACGATCACCTTATGGTGAGGATAGCTGTGCTGCAAACCCAGCTTCAGACGCAATCGTTAGGCAATGGTAATTTAAGTGTAGGAAAGGATGAAACAGAGTCTGTGCCACCAATAAGTACAGAACGTAGTATAAATCCCCTCGCACAGTCCCCGCAGCCGGACAATTTTCTAATTTCTTCTGGAAGGAAATGCTGTAGGAATGCTCAACCGGTGTCGCTCATTCAGTCGACAGAAACATTCAACCGGTGTTCCCCATTAAGCAACGAGTCGGAGTCAGAGGCCGAGCCTTCTCTGGTCTCTCCTCCACCCGTTACGGGGTCTGAGACGCCGAAGCCTTCCACCATTAGCTCTGACAAATGGAAAACCCTAGTCATCGGCGACTCCATTACCCTCAGTATTAGACTTAAAAATAATCATCCAGCGATCATACACTGTTTACCATGGGGCAGGGCTACCGACATTAAGGCTAATCTGAAGATGGTGCTGGCTAAGGCTAAAACTGGTGAGTGTAGAGAGTATAGGGATATTGTTATCCATGTCGGCACCAACGATGTTAGGATGAAACAGTCAGAGGTCACCAAGCGCAACATAGCTTCAGCGTGTAAATCAGCTAGAAAGATGTGTCGGCATCGAGTAGCTGTCTCTGGCCCCCTCCCAGTTAGGGGGAGTGATGAGCTCTACAGCAGAGTCTCACAACTCAATCGCTGGTTGAAAACAGTTTTCTTCCCCTCCCAAAAGATAGAATTTGTAGATAATTGGCCCTCTTTCTGGGACCAAGCCTGGCCTGCTGAGGAGTGACGGACACTGTCCTAGCTGGAGGGCTCTAACTCCTCTAGCTCCACAATGAGATAGGAAGCAGGCCAGGCAGTAGGCTGTTAGCCAGCCTGCCAGCTTAGCCAGCGTCTGCCACTAGCACAATCAGCTCAGCTATCCCCATTGAGACCGTGTCTCTGCCTCGATCTAGGTTGGACAAAACTAAACATGGCGGTGTTCCCTCTAGCAATCTCACTGGAAAAAAGACCTCCTCCATTCCTGTCATTACTGAAAGAGATCGTGATATCTCACATCTCAAAATAGTGCTACTTAATGTTAGATCCCTCACTTCCAAGTCAGTTATAGTCAATGAACTAATCACTGATCATAATGTTGATGTGATTGGCCTGACAGAAACATGGCTTTAAGCCTGATGAATTTACTGTGTTAAATGAGGCCTCTCCTCCTGGTTACACTAGTGACCATATCCCTGCGCATCCTGCAAAGGCGGAGGTGTTGCTAACATTTACGATAGCAAATTTCAACACACAAAAAAAGACTGCATTTTTGTCTTTTGAGTCATGAAATCTATACAGTCTACTCAATCACTTCTTATAGCTACTGTTTACAGGCCTCCTGGGCCGTATACAGCGTTCCTCACTGAGTTCCCTGAATTCCTATCAGACCTTGTAGTCATGGCAGATAATATTCAAATGTTTGGTGACTTGACTTTTCCATGTGAATATTACAGACCCACTCTAAAAGGCTTTCGGAGACATCATCGACTCAGTAGGAGTCGTCCAACATGTCTCCGGACCTACTTACTGCCACAGTCATACTCAGGACCTAGTTTTGTCCCGTAGAATACATTTTGTGGATCTTATTGTTTTTCCTCATAATCCTGGACTATCGGACCACCATTTTATTACGTTTGCAATCGCAACAAATATTCTGCTCAGACCCAAACCAAGGATAATCAAAATCCGTGCTATACATTCTCGGACAACCCAAAGATTCCTAGATTCCCTTCCAGACTCCCTCACCTACCGAAGGAGGTCAGAGTACAAAAATCGGTTAACCACCTGATGAACTCAATTTCACTTTGCATAATACCCTAGACGCAGTCGCACACCCCTAAAAAAACATTACTCATAAGAAACTAGCTCCCTGGTATACAGAAAATACCCGAGCCCTGAAGCAAGCTTCAGAGGTGTGTCTGGAACCATTTGGTGATGGTCTTGGTCATGATTTTATAGTCGACGGAGAGGAGGTTAATAGGGCACCAGTTCCGGAGATTCTTGAGGTCTCCTTTCTTGGGGATAAGAGAGACCATACTCTGTCAAACTATTTTCACTGTTTACTGCTCTGAACACCTTCATGTCATCATTGAGGAGGTCCCAGAGGGTCTGGTAGAACTCTCCTGGGATCCCGTCCTGTCCTGGTGCTTTATATTTGTTCAGGGAGCTCCTCTGCGCTTTGGTCGGGGATCTCACTCTCTCCACCCTCTGTGACTCTGTCTAGCCCATCTAGGAAGGTGGCCATGAGAGCTTCGTTGGCAAGCTTGATGTCGAACATCCTACCGTAGATGCCATGGGTCACTCCCAGGATGTCCTCACTGTTGGTCACAGAGCTCTTTCAAAGTTATCCACTCCAGGTAGCGTCTAGAGAAGGAGATCTTGACTGCTGGGTCCTGAAGAATATATGTACTGTATTCATCCTCCAAGACCACCTACCTACTCTCACGAGGCCTTCCCAATCTACGGACAAGCTTCCTGTGGTCTGAGAAGTGCACCTCCTGGCTTGTCAGGTAGCACATTTTCAGACCTGGTCGAGAGTTTGAGTCGTATAAGAACTGGAGTTGTGAGGTGGGAGGGTTTTCCGGTTGTATGTCCTCTCTTGAAATCGTCTCCCCTAAGGCCAGGGCTTTGGAGGGAGTGGAGGTGGCAAGCAAGGGATTCGTTGGGGGTGCAAAGTTGGAGGGGCCGGCAGGGTTAGGGGCTTGGGAGGTGACAGGGGTGGGGGCTGTTTCTGAGACATCTGGGTGGTGGGTTGTGCGTCTTTGTTTCCCAGCATGATGGTGCTGGGGAGGTTGTTGGACCCAACCGCCCACTCCGGTTGGGTCCGGTCTTAACATTACTAGCCATTTTCGTGCCCCAGCCCAGACGTTGTCTTTGACCTGGCGGTGGTTGTTGCTGCTACCCGGCGATTGGTGGCTTCGTCTTCGGCAGCCTCCTCGTTGGGGATTTAGCGTCGGCCTCACCGTGACATAGTGACGCATCGTTCCTGGGTTCATCACGGTCGTCTTGTTCAGGTGGTGGGGAGATTTTTAGGTCTGCTCCGGTCATGCAGGTGGAGGAAGGATAAACCTCGGGTAGACATACCTGGAAGCCTGTGACCCATAGTTCAATGGGGGGACTCCTGTGGTCTGCTCGCTCCAGATGTAGGTTGGTGTCTTTGGTCTGTCCTCCGCGCCTCTGGTTCTGGCGCAGATGCTGTCTCGTCTGCTCCGGGTGGTTGGCGGTCTGCTGGTCTGGTCTGGTCTGTGGTGGTGGCCTGAGGAGGGCAGATTGAAAAAAAGAAGGGTAGCCAAGGGTAGAGGGAGTGAGGCTTGCTTCGGCAGCACTCTACTCGCCTTAAGACCTGCAGTCCGTCGTCTCCTCCTCAGGCATCTGGCCGGGTGCTGGTTCTGGATGTTGAGAGGTTCCGGTGGTCCGTGGACTGGGGAGTCAGGTCAGGCCGAGGTCAAGCCACTGTTATCCTTCCGTCTTCCCCAGTCTTTCAGGTGTTTCTCGGCCATTTCCGCTGGACAAGAAAAGCAGCGCCAGCCATGGTCAAGCCACTGTTACTGTTAATGCCTCCTGGTCCATCCAAATAAAAGGATAGAGGAGAGAGAGTAGATAAAGTGATAAAATCCCAGAAAATCTCCACCATGCAGGGTTGTGAATAATGAAGAGAAACCAGAGTAAATAAAACAACACAAAAAACCAAATACATATGTTCAAATAACATGTAACAATCATCAGTCTGTCAATTTGTCAGTCAGTCATGGTTGGTCTGGTGGAGTGGTTGACAGTGGGTGTGTGTCTTTGTGTTGGGAGAGGGGAAGAGGTGGGGTCTGAGATGGCAGTTGCTGGATGAAGGTGGCAGTTGTGGTTGGTTGGTGCTGTGTCCAGGGTTGGTGATGGGACTGAAAAAATCCTGGGTTGGGATCGGGTTAGAAATCGTGCTGGTAGCAGGGTTGGAAAACCAGGGATTGGTGCTGGGTCTGGGACAGTGGGCCTGGGAGAGAACAGGAACCAGGGCTGGTGCTGTGTTGGGATCTGTAGAGGGGAAGAAAGACAACCTGAGGAGCAAGAAAACACACACACGGAAGCACTACACCCAGAGGTCATTGGTGGTACTTCCCTGTGGCCTGCAGACAGTATTAGGGAATCCAACAGTTTCAGATTGATTACCAGGGTTAGGAGCATTGTGAGGAGACGACCCATGTCATTTAAACCGGAACGACCATTTCAGTAACGGGCGCAGAAAATCCAACTAACTAATTGGATTGGTTTACAAAAATGTATGTTATTTATCTTTGTGTAGCAAAGTTAGTCAATCACTGTACCTATAAAAATACATATATATAAAAAAATGTAAAAATCAACCTGCAGTAGAGCATGCTGAGAAATATGATAATAATAATGATTATGATAAAAATTCTTGTAACTTCTTGAAAACTGAGACGCATAATATTTTTATAGATCAGGGCTAGGATGTTGCTGTGTCCATTCCGCATTAGCCTGAAATGGACACTTTATTCAGATAGTGTACATTTACCTTGTTTCTTCTTCCGTACTGCGCCTGCTGGCTGAGGCTCACTCCAGGCAGTCAGTGCAACATGCTGACCACACCGCTCACGTTGCAAAATAAATGTACACATAGTGTACATGTTATTCAATCATTGCACCCACGCTGCTCACGCGCATCAGCGAGCTTCTGCGTGGCCAGGCGCTAAAATAGAAATTGGTTCTATTTGTGATGCTCAACGCGCTGCAAGTTCGGCCTCTCCCATCTCCTCATTGGTTTTTAGGAGCATATACCCACGTGGGTGATTGAAAGACTAACTGAGGTCCACACTCCAGTCGGTTGTAGTAATGCACCATAAAGTTGGTTGCCAACCGCCATATAAAGTCCAAAGAAGAAAAAAAAGCCCAAAAGAAGGACAGACGATGTCGGTGTGGTGGACCTTGTGCATTTTAGGTAAAGTAACAACCCAATGTTTATATCCCAGTACAAATTAGCTAGCAACAGTAATCTAGCTAGCTAAATTGCCATAAATGTTTAATGCTTTAAGACCTGTCCCCAAATTAATATCATTGGTTCAGAGTTTGTTTTGATATTTCAATCTGCGTGTCCTGATTGCTTCTGGTTTGGATGAACAAAATCAACGTGCGGACGCACGTGCACGTCCGGTTTGGTCAGCATGTGACGGCCAGGGTGTGGGGCCACAGCGTAAATGCATGATGATAATCTAACACATCTAGGGTGTGTTGTATGGTTTTCAGATTTTAACACTTTAATTGCAGGAATTGACACTGTCAGGATTTGGCCAAGATTGTTCCGGTTTTGGTCACTAGATGCCCCCATTGGGCTTTTTTGACCCTTTTGTTTTCCCTTATTTCCAGTTATTATTTGCACCTGTGCCTCGTTTCCCTTGTATGTATTTAAACCCTTAGTTTTCCTCAGTTCTTTGCTCTGTGTTTGAATGTTAGCACCCAGCCCCAGCCATGCTGTGAACTTTTGTTACTCCAGTCGGTTTCTCTTGAGGTACTCTGTTTTTGTTCTCATTTATTTATTTTGATTTTTCTTTTGAGTTTTTTCCCTGCTGTACTTACCACTTTTGTGGATTTACCTTGTGACTTGGAGGATTTACCTTTTTTCTCTTGGAATTACTTTTGACGTTGTGGATTTATATTTTTGCCTGAAGTACTTTCCTTTTGACTTTATTAAAACACCGTCTCAAGAACTGCTGTGTCTGCCTCATCTTCTGGGTTCTGCTGACTATTAGTGGCTCAGTTTTGCTAAGTGACTGTTTCTCTCACCGGAGACCCGAGTTTGTAACCGGGTCCTGACAGACACATAATGTGTTGAAAATGTGATTGTGTTAAAAGCAACAGAACAAGAGATCTCAGCACAGCAGAATTTCTAGCAACATCCTGATTTCAGTCTGCCTTTATGCATAGTAGTAAACATTTTAGATCATTTTGGCTCGCTTATGATGACAGAGTTATAAGAGAATTAAAGTAGACTACTTAAAATGTCTGTGTAAGTGTTACTTCATAATCACGTGTACCATATAGCTGTGAGTCAGCTGGATGAGGTGCAACTTAATTCATTTTTAGATTCCAATGATTATCTTTGCTAAAATTGCAAAAGCAAACTTTAACGATAATAAATTGTCATCTTAAGTAAACATTAAATGTTGATGTAAGCTAAATAGGGAATGCAATGTTAGGCCTATTCTCGCAAGGGGTAATCTTAGCAGTTATCAAAACTGCTATGTGTAGGACTTGGCAGGTTGTCCATTTTGTTTCATGATTATCCAGCACATAGCTACAGTGCATTCGGAAAGTATTCAGACCCCTTGACTTTTTCCACATTTTGTAAAGATACAGCCTTACTCTAAAAATGATTTAAAAAAAGAAAGTCCTCATCAATCTATACACAATACCCCGTAATTACAAGGCAAAACCAGGTTTTTAGAAATGTTTACAAATTTATAAAAAATAAAAAAACAGAAATACTTTATTTACATAAGTATTCAGATCCTTTGCTATGAAACTCAAAATTGAGCTCAGGTAAATCCTGTTTCCATTGATCATCCTTGAGATGTGTCTACAACTTGATTGGAGTCCACCTATGGTAAATTCAATTGATTGGACATGATTTGGAAAGGCACACACCTGTCTATATAAGGTCCCACAGTTGACGGTGCACGTCAGAGCAAAAACCAATCCACGAGGTCGAAGGAATTGGTTGTAGAGCTCAGAGACAGGATTGTGGCGAGGCACAGATCTGGGGAAGGACACCAACAAATGTCTGCGGCATTGAAGGTCCCCAAGAACACAGTGGCCTCAATCCATCTGAAATGGAAGACGATAGGACCACCAAGAGTCTTCCTATAGCTGGCGGCCCGGCCAAACTGAGCAATCGGGGGAGAAGGGCCTCCGTGAGGTGACCAAGAACCCGATGGTCACTCTGGCAGAGCTCCAGGGCCTGGGAGACTAGTCATGGTCAAGGGAAAGATGAACAGAGAAAAGTACAGAGAGATCCTTGATAAAAACCTGCTCCAGAGCGCTCAGGACCTCAGACTGGGGCGCAGGTTCACCTTTGAGCAGGACAACAACCCTAAGCACACAGCCAAGACAACAGAGGAGTGGCTTTGGGACAAGTCTCTGAATGTCCTTGAGTGGCCCAGCCAGAGCCCGGACTTGAACCCGATCGAACATCTCTGGAGAGACCTGAAAATAGCTGAGCAGCGACGCTCCCCCTCCAACCTGACAGAGGATTTGTAGAGAAGAATGGGAGAAACTTCCCAAATACAGGTGTGCCAAGCTTGTAGCGTCATACCCAGGAAGACTCAATGCTTTAATCACTGCTAAAGGTGCGTCAACAAAGTACTGAGTAAAGGGTCTGAATAGTTATGTAATATTTACACATATTTTTTTAATACATTCACGAAAAAAAGGGGACTGAATACTTCATGAATGCACTGTATCTCCCTTGTCTGACACTAACAAGCGTCAGATAGAGAAACATACTACTTAAGAGTCTTATCCCTGCCTCTCGCCGGCCCAAGGTCTTAACATCCCTCTACAACATGTTAAATCTATTCTTTAACCTTACCCTCCATCCCCCTCATTCCATACTTTCGCTATTATCACCAGAACTATCAGTAATGTTTTTGGTCCAGAATATTAGACGTGTATCTCTGACCAACTCATTGGCTTTGTGGTCAGAGTGTCTGTCCTGTGATTGGGAGGTTAGGGGTTTTGATCCCGTGTTGAGTCATAGCTCTCTTCTTGACACGCAGCATTAGGGAGATGTATTGGGGTAAGGTCCTCCGATAGACTAGCGTCCCGTTTAGGGGGTGTACTTGTCCATCGAGCTCCCTCACACTACAGAAACAGGAGCTCACTCAAGTCTACTTCTACTCTCAGATGGGTGCTATACTCACCTGGACCGATCTCTCTTGCATAAGAGATCTTTCTTATCTGTATAAAGGACACATAAATAAACAAATCAACAGCCAGTTGTCAACGCATCATGGTGTATTATGAAGAACCACGATGAATTACTGAAAGGAATGTGGCTTGAACCCCTTTGGAAGGACGAATAAACGTTTTTTGAACGACTAATAAAAAGCTCATTCAGCCTTTACCTTGACAGTGTTGCTGACACACGACTCAGCCACTCACTCATCTCCATTCTCATTGAGAAACATTTTAAATGATTAAAGACCTCTGATGGAGTGGCCATGAGAGGAATTAAACACAGTGTGGAGCCATTATTTATGTGCCATGTCACAGTATTGATTCATGGTAAAGTGAATGTGGTGTTCAGATACTTGCATATTACACAATTACATAGGAAATGAAAACCAACGCTGTCTTCTAACCCAATGGTTCAAAACATCCTCAGGATGAATCAGGCCAATTGCTGACCTGTCTGCAAAAAAAAAAGGTGAAACATGAAGAAAAGCAGAGGAGAAAAATCAGCCATTGATGGAGAACGGGCATGGAGAAAAGGGTGTCAGCAGAGGGAATGAATCCCCATAAAGAGGCTATTTTCTGTGGGGATGGTACCCCCCCTAGGGAGGATCCTCCTGATCCACACTCCAGGTGGTAAGCTGTGATGTGCTGAGTATGCAGTAGGCACCATGTCTGGTGGAGAGAATGAGATTGCCTCTTGGTAGGAAATGGAGAAAAGCCAACAGTAGCTGTATACTGTATGTGGACAACATGAGTTCAAATCATGCAGTGTATATGAACAATAGGGACTTCACTACTACATTAATATCTTTATATCCATGTCTACAGACTTAATGCATATATAATATACACTGCTCAAAAAAATAAAGGGAACACTTAAACAACACAATGTAACTCCAAGTCAATCACACTTCTGTGAAATCAAACTGTCCACTTAGGAAGCAACACTGATTGACAATAAATTTCACATGCTGTTGTGCAAATGGAATAGACAAAAGGTGGAAATTATAGGCAATTAGCAAGATACCCCCAATAAAGGAGTGATTCTGCAGGTGGTGACCACAGACCACTTCTCAGTTCCTATGCTTCCTGGCTGATGTTTTGGTCACTTTTGAATGCTGGCGGTGCTCTCACTCTAGTGGTAGCATGAGACGGAGTCTACAACCCACACAAGTGGCTCAGGTAGTGCAGCTCATCCAGGATGGCACATCAATGCGAGCTGTGGCAAGAAGGTTTGCTGTGTCTGTCAGCGTAGTGTCCAGAGCATGGAGGCGCTACCAGGAGACAGGCCAGTACATCAGGAGACGTGGAGGAGGCCGTAGGAGGGCAACAACCCAGCAGCAGGACCGCTACCGCCACCTTTGTGCAAGGAGGAGTACTGCCAGAGCCCTGCAAAATGACCTCCAGCAGGCCACAAATGTGCATGTGTCAGCATATGGTCTCACAAGGGCTCTGAGGATCTCATCTCGGTACCTAATGGCAGTCAGGCTACCTCTGGCGAGCACATGGAGGGCTGTGCGGCCCCACAAAGAAATTCCACCCCACACCATGACTGACCCACCGCCAAACCGGTCATGCTGGAGGATGTTGCAGGCAGCAGAACGTTCTCCACGGCGTCTCCAGACTCTGTCACGTCTGTCACATGTGCTCATGTGCTCAGTGTGAACCTGCTTTCATCTGTGAAGAGCACAGGGCGCCAGTGGCGAATTTGCCAATCTTGGTGTTCTCTGGCAAATGCCAAACGTCCTGCACGGTGTTGGGCTGTAAGCACAACCCCCACCTGTGGACGTCGGGCCCTCATACCACCCTCATGGAGTCTGTTTCTGACCGTTTGAAGAGACACATGCACATTTGTGGCCTGCTGGAGGTCATTTTGCAGGGCTCTGGCAGTACTCCTCCTTGCACAAAGGCGGAGGTAGCGGTCCTGCTGCTGGGTTGTTGCCCTCCTACGGCCTCCTCCACGTCTCCTGATGTACTGGCCTGTCTCCTGGTAGCGCCTCCATGCTCTGGACACTACGCTGACAGACACAGCAAACCTTCTTGCCACAGCTCGCATTGATGTGCCATCCTGGATGAGCTGCACTACCTGAGCCACTTGTGTGGGTTGTAGACTCCGTCTCATGCTACCACTAGAGTGAGAGCACCGCCAGCATTCAAAAGTGACCAAAACATCAGCCAGGAAGCATAGGAACTGAGAAGTGGTCTGTGGTCACCACCTGCAGAATCACTCCTTTATTGGGGGTGTCTTGCTAATTGCCTATAATTTCCACCTTTTGTCTATTCCATTTGCACAACAGCATGTGAAATTTATTGTCAATCAGTGTTGCTTCCTAAGTGGACAGTTTGATTTCACAGAAGTGTGATTGACTTGGAGTTACATTGTGTTGTTTAAGTGTTCCCTTTATTTTTTTGAGCAGTGTATATATTATTCAAATGCAGCAGTGGTGAAGCACAACATTTGAATATCCTACTCTTTCGGTGTCATGTGGATAGGTTGTGGTTTTACATAGGCAGACAGCTACCCAGGTTACATATTCATTATCCTGGTGTTGCACAAGATTCAAATATTTCAAGGTGAAACGTACGGCTGACACAAACTGTTGTTTGAATTTCAGCGCAATGGAGTCGTATAATTTTGTCGGTCCACCTTTTTTCTGTAGTCAGCCGTGTTGCCACCCGTTCCTGCTCCTTTGTAGAATGTAGGTCAGCGAGTGTTGAGATGCGACACGTATGTAGGAGGGAGATGGAGGTGTCATTGTGCTTGAGATGAAGGGTCCTGACTCGCAGAGGCGCTGTGAACTCCTCTCACTGACAGGATGAGCAGGAAATATGACTTTCATATGTCACAATAGCGTGCGTCAACCCGGTATGGAATGAATGAGGGAGGCTCAAGAGGATTTGGGAGGATAGAATGTGGTAGATGAACATCTATATCAATTAGATCAGTAATAGGATGTGTCCCCCAGGCCTTTTTAATGTGGCTGCCCACCCGTGGAGGCTGGTGGGAGGAGCTACAAGAGGACGGGCTCATTGTAATGGCTGGAATGGAATAAATGGAATGTTATCGAACAGATTAAACATACGGAAACCACCTTTGACTCCGTTCCAGTAATTCCAGCCATTAGATTGAGCCCTTCCTACTAGAGCTCCTCCCACCAGCCTCCACTGCTGCCCACACAGCTGATCGTTTAGAACCGGGTTTCCCCAAACTCAGACCTGGTCTAGATACGGTGATCTGAACTGGAGTGTTGGATGTTTAATCTGAAACATATGAGGAAGCAATACAAGGTATAAAGAGTGATGGCATGGGCTTTATTTCCATCCATCCTAACACCTCACAGTAATCAAACCACCCACTCCTACGTTCTCGCCAGTATGGAATGTCATGTCTTTCATCACTGATGGAAGCTGTTTTTATTTCCCTCAGCAGTGTGAAAATGTCACTCCAAATACGCAAGTAATGTCTTTTTAATTTAGTCAAGTGTTATTTGCATTAGTAAATGCGCAGTGTTTTGACAAATTATACAGGTAAGTGCTTCAAATGTCTTCGCAGAGTCATTATGCAATTGGCACAGTCTCACTGCATCTGCATTTACTCTGGTCCAAGGCCTGAAGGTTCAATTATGCCAAATTCTGAAAACAAATGATCTGTACAGTGGAGACAATATCTCATCTTCCTCTGCCCATCTCTAACACCGCTAATTCTACATTTTGACACTATGAGGTTCTCTCTGCGCAAAACATAATTCTGTGATATTGAGTATCAACGTTTTCACATCCTAGATCTCAGAATTGTTTTGGGGTGAATTCTTCTTTCATTAACCCATTAAAGTCTTCACCTTAAAGGTACCTGAAGGGCTCTCACACTTCTCTCTCTCACACTTCTGAATTAGACATGTTCGGTTTTTAGGAAAACTGTAGCTATTTGAATACATACATCATAAAATAACACTATTTTTTTTTTAAAGAGACAGTCAGAGCAAGTCAATAAATGTATTATGGTCATCAGACATACATCTCTGAGCAAAGATGTGATAACATAATTTCCTTTAAGATGTCTAACAGTGTTGTCTTTTTTCCCGCGTGCCATTATTTCTGGCTAGACTAGCTTAGACCATACTTAGACAGAGATGGCAAAGATGTGTTCTGATTGGCCCGTCTGTATTCGCTCAGGCTTCTGATTGTATTGCAGATAGAACAGTGTACTGTAGCGCAAAGCTCAAATGGATTTATGCAGATAGAACTTTCTAGTTAAAATTTTGTTTCAGTTAAAATGTACTTAAATTTTTTTTGAAAAAAATCAGACTTCACAGATATTTGAAGAACCATCTAAAGATCAATTATCTGTGACTAACTCATTTTTGATGAAAATGTCAGATAGAACCTTATAGTTCCAAGGTCTCGATTTATACCCTGGTAACACCATTTACACAGGATCGATACAGACACCATTTATACAGACACACATAATATACAGACTTGAGAGAGGAGTGATATACTCAATTGAAAAGAAAAAGAATGTGAAAATAAAATTTAACACGTTTTAAAATAGATCAAAAACAGTGCTGTGTGAAAACGAACCGTATCAACAAAAAAAACTTGCAGTAGTTTTGTATCATTTTATTAGTGGTCGTGTGATCTTGAAGTTAAAGGGACTGTTTGTCTGCCAGCAAAGGCTTGTCTCTTGAACACAAATGACCGTATTAAGTGCCTTTTCGACTCCATTCCAAATCCAATTATAATCGATGTCCTTGAGGGGAATTATGTTAGACTGGAACCTTAAGTGGTTCACAGTGTGTTTTTCATGTTCATGAATTGGACTTGGAGAAATGGCATAAAAGCTTTTAATGCTTTTTAGTCTGCATATGCCATATAAGCTTTTAATGCTTTTAGTTACCTCACATCCATAACAGGGTTGGGTAATCTGAGGATGACTTTACTTTTTGTAATGTAATATTATAACATTTAGATGGAGAGCGGCCATGACAGAAAATGGATATCCCTTTCAAACTAAAATAATCAGATAACGTTACATCTCAGTTCATACATTTTCATCTCATCTCTGTAATGTCATCTTTCTGCGTGAATCATTATGCCTGTTCTTACCAGATATGTACAAATATTTGAAAAGGTTACCTTACACATCAATTGGAATAGCTAATATTATAGCGAGAATGTAATTATTCCTCACAGAGAATTTCTAATTGAAATTGTTAATGAATTGTTGAAGGACTTTTAGACTTAAGGAAATTGCCTCATTTCAACTGTTCTGCCTGTGGTGATCCCCTGACTCTTTTGGGTGAATAGCCCGAGGTATCGCCCTAAAAAGCTTCCTGAAATTAATACACCAAGGTTATGTGCCAGAAAGCTGTTGAGGGAGCCATCAATCACAGCGAAGTCCAGGTAACACAGGTGACTTTTATATCTGTGTCAAATTACATTAGCATTTTTAGGAACATTTGAAGATCATTCTCAAGATCAGCATTTTGCTGATTCACCCGGGCCACAGCATTACTTTCTAAGTTTGCAAAAATGTGTAATATTGGTGACGTTTCCCAAGTGTTCAAAAGTGCAGCTACACAATTTGGGAAATTAGAGTATATAGGCAGGTGGTCAATTCCATACAAAGCACTCCAAGTCAAGTCTCCCTCTGTAGAGTGCCAAATTCAGCCAATGCTGTACAAATATGTAGCACTGAATACTTTTTTATCAGAGAGACACACATGTCAAAATAGTGACAAAACCTGCTTCGCTGTGTCTGTGTTGGCCGTGTTGACCCCATGTCTAGTGTCTGATGTACTTGAGTAGTGGTGCTCAGTGGGTCACCCCCCACTGTCACTACACAACTCTGTCTACACTCTTAGAAGTAAAGGTGCCTGGATTAAACTTCAAAAAATGTAGGAGGTGGCAACCTATCAGAAGATTGGATGTGTGGCTTATTGGCCACCCATTAGAGTAAATGTCATTAATGCTCATCATGTGAAGTTTAGTCTTGAGTATGACATACTCAAATATAATATTACTGATTACATATAGTAATAAAGTGGTAACTATTCCAAGTTTGGAATATGCATAGGCTATTGAGGAACTCATACACCTCAGCACGGTACAAAACTGTCAGAGTTCAACATTAAGATATGTTCACAATTAGTGACGGGTCGTTCGCGAACGAGTCGGCTCTAAGAGCCAGCTCTTCTAGGTGAACGTTGGGCACCGGCTCACATATCAGAAGAGCCGAATCTATTTATAAAAACATTAAAAAAATTATGATATGAATAAGCTAAAATCATTTCCACCTATTTCCAGCCATTTTTGATCGTGGAGGACAGAGGTTTAAGAAATTATAGCAATAGTCTAAATCCAATGTACACAATTCCAAGCAGGAAAACCCTTTCAAAATCACTTATTCCACAACTGTACGAGAGCAAACAGGCTTCAGTGCGGGAAAGAGTCCAAAAAGCTACTGCAGTTTGCCTTACCACTGACTGCCAGACATCAAGAGTAACCACTTCTTACATGTCGGTTACATGTCACTTCATTGAAGATTTTTTCGATATCTAGCTGTCTTCTGGACTGCTTTGAGTACAGCGACAGACACACCTCAGAGAACTTGGCAGAGGAACTGTTGAGAGTGGCCAGAAAATGGAAAGTAGATGGAAAAGTGGTCTGTTGCGTTAGCGACAATGCAGCTAACATAACCAAAGCCATGAAAATGTTTAAATGGACCCATCATCCATGTCTTGCCCACACAATCAACCTGATTGTAAGAGATGCTCTGAAGGTGATAAAGCCCACTGTGGACAAAGTGAAAGCAGCTGTGGAATCCTTCCACAGGAGCACAGTAGGTGCTGAAAAACTCTACACAACGCCAGATGGGGATGCCTGAACTAAGGCCTAAACAAGACTGCAGTACAAGGTGGAATTCAACATTTTATATGTTGAAGCGGTTTCTTGAGTCAAAGGATGCCAACATCTCTACCCTGGCCATTGTCAATGCACCTGTTGATGCTCTGACCCAAGAGGAATGGGAGATGGTGGAGGAGGTGTGTGTGCAGATTTCTGGAACCCTTTGAGCAGATCACTGTGGAGATCAGTGGCGAGAGGTACAGTAAGCAGTTATTACTACATCATTATTTAATCCAGTATTATGTATATGAGCAGTAGATGAGAATGTAGTATCAGTAGACACACATGAACCTGAACTAATAAGTTACTGTTCTCTCTTTTCAGCTATGTGACAGCCTCAAAAATGATACTCCTGTGTAAGGGTCTGCAGAGAATCACAGCCAGCCACCAGAGAGAAGAAAATGTAACCACAGGACATGTGACAGAGTTGATGGACACCCTATGTTCATCAATTGACAGAAGGTTCCACAGAATGGAATATAATCACGTGCTATCAGAAACCCCTGCACTTGACCCCAGGTTTAAGAAGTAAGCCTTCAGTGATGCCAGAGTGATTGATGAGGCTCTTCAAAAAAGAACATCAGCAGCAAGGTTGTACAGCCCAAGCAGTCAGCTGGCTCAGGCACCAGGGCAACAAGAAGAAGAGGGATCAGATGGAGCAGAAGCACCAGCAGTGGTGCCACAAACGTCTGCTGTTTGGATGCTGTTTAACGAGAGAGCAACTGGGGATGCAGCACGAAGGAATCTCTCAGCAGATGCCATAATGGAGGTCCGATCCTATTTGGAGGAGCTCCTCTAAAAGCCACGCCCCAACTACGCCATGCCTCTAGTCCAGGGTTCCTCCATGAACCCTTTACTACATTGAAACATTAAAGGTTCTTCCACGAACCCCTCAACTAACCGAAGGTGCTAATATGAACCATTGACTAGCAATGGTTCCTTGGGGAATTTCAGGGGTTCCTTAAGGATCTCCAGGGTTCCTCGAGTCACCACTAATTCTACAAGTGTACCCTAACCAGCTGTCAGACTGGGATTGGGAAAACAACCAGAATGCAACACTTGGTCAGAATGTTGACCTTGTAGAGCGCTTTCTATTCATCCTTATAACACCATGGAAGGCTGCTGATCTGAGTTCTCGAAAACCAATGTCAATTTACTGTTCTGTTGTAAACCATATCTGCACGTTCATTAAGTTTGCAGACAACACAACAGTGGCAGGCCTGATCAACGACAACGATGAGAGAGCCTATAGTGAGGAGGTCAGAGACCTGACCGTGTGGTGTAAGGACAACAACCTCAACATGATCAAGACAAACGAGATGATTGTGGACTACAGGAAAAGGAGGACCGAGCACGCCCCCATTCTCATCGACGGGACTGCAGTGGAGCAGGTTGAGACTTTCAAGTTCCTTGGTGTCCACATCGCCAACAAACTAACATGGTCCAATTACACCAAGGCAGTTGTGAAGAGGGCACGGCAAAATCTATTCCCCCTCAGGAGACTGAAAAGATTTGGCATGGGTCCTCAGATCCTCAAAAGGTTCTACAGCTGAAACATTGAGAGCATCCTGACTGGTTGCATCACTGCCTGGTATGGCAACTGCTCGGCCTCCGACCGCAAGGCACTACAGAGGGTAGTGCGTACGGCCCAGTACATCACTGGGGCAAAGCTGCCTGCCATCCAGGACCTTTATCAGAGGAAGGCCGTAAAAATGGTCAAAGACCCCAGCCATAGACTGTTCTCTCTGCTACCGCATGGCAAGCAGTACCAGAGCACCAAGTCTAGGACCAAAAGGCTTCTCAACAGCTTTTACCCCCAAGCCATAAGTCTCCTGAACAGGTAATCAACTGGCAACCCGGACTATTTGCATTGTGTCCCGCCACTGCTCCCCCCACCAACCCCTCTT
Organism: Salvelinus namaycush; assembly: GCF_016432855.1. NCBI lineage: Eukaryota > Metazoa > Chordata > Actinopteri > Salmoniformes > Salmonidae > Salvelinus > Salvelinus namaycush. The sequence continues at coordinate 5,034,791 of NC_052339.1, read as the reverse complement.
TTACGCTGCTGCTACTCTCTGTTTATCATCTATGCATAGTCACTTTAACTATACCTACATGTACATATTACCTCAATTTGTCCGACTAACCGGGGCCCTCGCACATTGGCTACCCGGACTATTTGCATTGTGTCCCGCCACCCCCCACCCGCCAACCCCCTCTTTTACACCGCTGCTACTCTCTGTTTATCATCAATGCATAGTCACTTTAACTATACCTACATATACATATTACCTCAATTTGCCCGTCTAACCGTTGCCCCCGCACATTGACTCTGTACCGGTACCACCTGAATATAGCCTTGCTACTGTTATTTTACAGTTTTTATTTTTATATCTTTACTTATCTTTTGTTTAACTAATACCTATTTTTTACTTTAAAAAAATGGCACTGTTGGTTAGGGATTGGAAGTAAGCATTTCACTGTAAGGTCTATTCGGCGCCAGTGACAAATAAACGTATTTATTTGACATTCTTGTTTTTTGTTTTAAGAAAAGCAGGTACCATCACGTTCAACCTTAAACTTCACTTGGTTCGTTAAACCAATAGTCCAGAAAATGAAGGCTGGTTCGCACACAAAAATAGACAAAACGTCTTTCTTGCTTTCAGCAGGCAGTGGAAAAAGATTCACACAGACATTTAAGTGGCAACGTTCAGTGATGTTTTTTTTCGGGCGGGGGGGGGCAGAAAAAAAGATAGTAGATCTATTGTGAAGCAAAGGGGAATTCCACAACAACTGATTATGTCATAGTCATTACTGTGTCATTCATATTGTTAAAAATGCTTTCCTTTTCGTCTTTCAAATCATATCAAGTTTTATTGGTCACATACACATATTTAGCTGTTGAAAATGTTTTCCTTTTCGTCTTTCAAATCATATCAAGTTTTGTTGGTCACATACACATATTTAGCTGATGTTATTGCGGGTGTAGCGAAATGCTTGCGTTCCTAGCTCCACCAGTGCAGTAGTATCTAACAATTCACAACAATGCACAATTCTAAAAGAAAAATTATGCAATAAAGAAATATTTAAATATTAGGACGAGCAAATACAGAGTGGCATTGACTAAAATACAGTAGAATAGAATACAGTATAGACATATGAGATGAGTAAAGCAGTATGTAAACATTATTAAAGTGACTAGTGTTCCATTATTAAAGTGGCCAGTGATTCCATGTCTACTTATATAGGGCAGCAGCCTCTAAGGTGCAGGGTTGAGTAGCCAGGTGGTAGCCGGCTAGTGATGGCTATTTAACAGTCTGATGGCCTTGAGATATACTTTTTATTCAGTCAAACTTTATTTGTCACATGCGTTGAATACAACAAGTGTAGACCTTACCGTGAAATGCTTAATTACAAGCCCTTAACCAACAGTTCAGTTTAAAAAGAGTTAAGAAAATATTAACCAAATAAACTAAAGTAAAAAATACTAAAAAGTAACACAATAAAATAACAATAACGTGGCTACATACAGGGGGTACCGGTACCAAGTCAATGTGTGGGGGTACAGGTTAGACGAGGTCATTTGTACATGTAGGTAGGGTTGAAGTGACTATGCATAGATAATAAACAGTGAGTAGCAGCAGTGTACAAAACAAATGCAGGGAGGGTCAATGTAAATAGTCCGGTGGCCATTTGATTAATTGTTCAGCAGTCTTAGGGCTTGGGGGTAGAAGCTGTAAAGGAGCCTTTTGGACCTAGACTTGGCGCTCCGGTAGCGCTTGCCGTGCGGTAGCAGATAGAACAGTCTATGACTTGGGTGACTGGAGTCTTTGACAATTTTATGGGCTTTCCTCTGACACCGCCTATTATACTAGGTCCTGTATCACAGGAAGCTTGGCCCCAGTGACGGACTGGGCCGTACGCATTACCGTCTCTATCGCCTTACGGTCAGATGCCCAGCAGTTGCCATACCAGGCGGTGATGCAACCGGTCAGGATGCTCTCGATGGTGCAGCTGTAGAACTTTTTGAGGATCTGGGGCATGCCATATCTTTTCAGTCTACAGAGGGGGAACAGGTGTTGTTGTGCCCTCTTCACGACTGTCTTGGTGTGTTTGGACCATGATAGTTTGTTGGTGATGTGAACACCAAGGAACTTGAAACTCTCGACCTGCTTCACTACAGCCCTGTCGATGGTAATGGGGGCCTGTTCGGCCCACCTTTTACTGTAATCTACAATCAGCTCCTTTGTCTTGCTCACAATGAGGGAGAGGTTGTTGTCCTGGCACCACTCTGCCAGGTCTCTGACCTCCTCCCTGTAGGCTCTCTCATCGTTGTCAGTGATCAGAACTACCACCGTTGTGTCGTCAGCAAACTTAATGATGATGTTGGAGCTTGGCCATTCAGTCGTGGGTGAACAGGGAGTACAGGAGGGGACTAAGTGCACACCTCTGAGGGGCTCCAGTGTTGAGGATCAGCGTGGCAGACGTGTTGTTGCCTACCCTTACCACCTGGGGGCGGCCCATCAGGAAGTCCAGGATCAGGTTGCAGAGGGAGGTGTTTAGTCTCAGGGTCCATAGCTTAGTGAGGATCTTCGTGGGCACTATGGTGTTGAACGCTGAGCAGTAGTCAATGAACAGTATTCTCACATAGGTGTTCCTTTTGTCCAGGTGGGAAAGGACAGTGTGGAGTGCGATTGAGATTGCGTTACTTCTGTTGGGGCGTTATGCGAATTGGAGTGGTCTAGGGTATCCGGGAGGATGCTGTTGATGTGAGCCATGACCAGCCTTTCAAAGCACTTCATGGCTACTGACGGGAGCGCTACGGGGCAGTAATAATTTAGGCAGGTTACCTTCGCTTCCTTGGGCACAGGGACTATGGTAGTCTGCCTGAAACATGTAGGTATTACAGACTCGGTCAGGGAGAGGTTGAAAATGTCAGTGAAGACACTTGACAGTTGGTCCGCGCATGCTTTGAGTACATGTCCTGGTAATCCGTCTGGCCCTGCGGCTTTGTGAATGTTGACCTGTTTAAAGGTCTTGCCCACATTGGCTACCAAGAGCGTTATCACATAGTCATCCAGAACAGCTGGTGCTCTTGTGCATGCTTCAGTGCTGCTAAAAGGCATTTAGCTCATCTGGTAGGCTCGCGTCACTGGGCAGCTCGTGTCTGGGTTTCCCTTTGTAGTCCGTAATAGTTTTCAAGCCTTGCCACATCCGACGAGCGTTGAAGCCGGTGTGGTATGATTCAGTCTTAACCCTGTATTGACGCCTTGCTTGTCTGATGGTTCGTCTGAGGGCATAGCGGGATTTTTTTATAAGCGTCCAGATTAATGTCCCCCTCCTTGAAAGCGGCAGCTCTAGCCTTTAGCTCGATGCGGATGTTGCCTGTAATCCATGGCTTCTGGTTGGGATTTGTACATACGGTCACTATGGGATGATGTCGTCGATACGTTTATTGATGAAGCCGATGAATGAGGTGGTATTGAGCGAGTCACTGGTACTTAATGATTTCGTTTTTGCTTGTAAGCAGGAATTTAATTATGGTCAGATTTGCCAAATGAAGGATGGGGGAGAGCTTTGTATGCGTCTCTGTGTGTGGAGTACAGGTGGTCTAGAGTTTTTTCCCCTCTGGTTGCACATGTGACATGCTGGTAGAAATGAGTTAAAACGGATTTAAGTTTGCCTGCATTAAAGTCCCCGGCCACCAGGAGCGCCGCTTCTGGGAGAGCATTTTCTTGTTTGCTTATGGCCTTATAGAGTTGGTTGAGTGCGGTCTTAGTGCCAGCAGTGGTCTGTGGATAGACGGCTACGAATAATATAGATGAGAACTCTTGGTATATAGTGTGGTCTACAGGTTATCATAAGGTACTCTGACTCAGGCAAGCAATACCTCGAGACTTCTTTACTATTAAACATTGCGCACCAGCTGTTATTGACAAATAGACACACACCCCACCCCTCGTCTTACCAAACGTAGCTTCTCTGTTCTGCCGGTGCATCCTGCCAGCTCTATATTATCCGTGTCGTCGTTCAGCCACGACTCAGTGAAACATAAGATATTACAGTTTTTAATGCCCCGTTGGTAGGATAATCTTGATAGTAAGTCATCAATTTGTTTTCCAATGATTGCACATTGGCCAATAGAATGGATGGCAGTACTCGCTTGCCTACGAATTCTCAGAAGGCAGCCTGACCTGTTCCCCCCTTTCCTCCGTCTTTTCTTCACGCAAATGACAGGGATTATGGCTTGTTCCCGGGAAAGCATTATATCCTTCTCGTCAGACTCGTTAAAGGAAAAAGCTTCTTCCAGTTCTAGTTGAGTAATCTCTGCTCTGATGTCCAGAAGTTATTTTCGGTCATAAGAGACGGTAGCAGCAACATTATGTACAAAAAAGCTTTAAAAACTAAGTTATACTATGCAAAACGTCTTTACAAAATAGCACAGTTGGTTAGGAACATGTAAAACATAAGCCATCCGCTTCGGCGCCATCTCTCGGTCCCAGCTTTGATGCACCTGTACTGTCCTTGGCTTTTGGATGATAGCGGGGTGAACAGACCGTGGTTCGGGTGTCTTTGATGATCTTTTTGGCCTTCCTTTCCCATCGGCTGCTGTAGGTGTCCTGAGGGCAGGCAGTGTGCCCCCGCTGATGCGTTGGGCAGATCGTACCACCCTCTGGATTGCCCTGCAGTTGCGCGCGGTGCAGTTGCCGTACCAGGCGGTGATACAGCCCAACAGGATGCTCTCAATTGTGCATCTGTAAAGGTTCCCGAGGGTCTTAGGGGCTAAGCCGAATTTCTTCAGCCTCCCGAGGTTGAGGAGGCGCTGTTGCTCTTTCTTCCCCACACTGTCTGTGTGGGTGGACCATTTCAGATCATCAGTGATGTGTAGGGCGAGGAACTTGCAGCTTTTCATCTTCTCCACTGCGGTCCCATCGACAGGGGAATGCTCCCTCTCCTGTTTCCTGAAGTCTAAGATCAGCTCCTTTGTTTTGTTGACGTTGAGGGAGAGGTTCTTTTCCTGGCCCTCACCTCTTCCCTGTAGCCTGTCTTGTTATAGTTGGTAATCAGACTGTTGTGTCGTCTGCAAACCTGATGATTGAGTTGGAGGCGTGCATGGTCACCCTTGCGGGGGCCTTGTGTTGAGGATTAGCGAGGTGGAAGTGTTGTTTCCTACATTCACCACCTGGGGTCGGCCCGTCAGGAGACCAAACACTATATTATAGCCTCAAAACACGGGGCTCTACTCAATCTGCATAACTGAAACATTCATGATTGTGAGATAGAAATTTAATGACCAAAATATCAAAGGTAAATTGAATTTAATTAATTGTGGGGGGGAAGGGATCTAGCTATTGACTCTTCTGTCAGAAAGTCATTTCAAAACACTTGTGAAAATCCTTTGAATTTCAATGTCATAGAAGATGTGGAAGATCGTGTGATAATAGCATGCTGTGTTTGCCGTATACAGGTGCGCCGCCCCGGAAGAAAGTCAAAATGCCAACCCCAGGAAGGCCAAGACTTCAAGATTACAGCTTGATCAAGCTCTGAAGCTGGCCTTGGCATTTGAATGTTCTGTCTATGACGATTCCCACAAAGCTGCTTCAGGCAATATCTACCCTCCATCTGTTGTTTAGGTAGCACCCAGTAGCCAATTCATATTCATAACTGTTTGTTTTGTCCATGACATGCCTGATTAGTTTTTCCCTATTCTCTCAGTAGCCTAGACTCACAGTACACCAGTAGAGGTTGCATTCATAATAATACGTCATAATTAGCAATTAGCACCTTCTGTTAATTAGAGGTGATAATTAGAATATGAAATCTACCCTTTTGATTAAACTCAACAAGTTCCTTCTTGGTTTGATGAGGTCCTGGTAGATTAGCTGTGTCAACACTCCAAGTGTGCCTTAGTATCAAGGCAAGTTCTTCTAATTAACCATAACTAAAAAATGTCTAATTGATATTTTTTAATTACCCTGCCGTTTTCTCTCTCTCTCTCAGTTGGCGTATGTCCCCACATCATGTCTGGACTGTATGTTTGTATTAAATACAGTGGAATCACAGGATTCTGGGATTATAGGCTAATTAATGAGTGCCGTGGGATTAATGGACTCAGACATTCGCTGATGTGCTAATTGTTTTACTAAGATAATTGTCAGGGAGTGAGCAAACTAGAACTGTGATGTTTGAATGTCAACAGTAGTTCCTTTGCAAAGTCAACAACACTACAGGAACCACTCAATTCATCTTGACACATATTCCATGACACAGCTATGTGACACCCTTACTGATTTGAGCTATCTGCTTGTTTCCAAAAACGAACTGTCACAGGTGTCTCTGTGCTGCGTAACAGTTTCCTTCCTCACGACCCCACACTGGTATGCGAAATTGGATCACACATGAATGCCCCCTTGGAAACACCTAAGCCAGCTGCACCAACTGAGAATCTAGCAATTTGATGGTGAAGGTGCTGGTATTTCAAGCTGAGAAGTTAGTTTAACCAATTCAACTAAGAACGGTGAGGACATGGAGAAAGGACAAAAGCAGCCTTGTTAAACAGCCACTAACCTAGAACATAAAAGGAAAGAGGAGGAGCAGAAGAGGAAGATGAAGAGAAGACGACCAATGAACACCTGGAGAGAATGCACAAAGGAGAAGATAAGGTCAGAAGGGGTGATGTGGAAACTTCCACCGCTACACTTCTACCAACAGTAGGCTGGAAAAATACAGAATAGGAAAGAAACAATTGGTCAATGGTCCATGTTCCTCGTGGAATAAAAAGGCTTTTGAAAAGAAAACGCATAGGATGACAATGTTCAAGATAAGATCTAGTTTTGATTTAGTAGTTTATTGATAGTGTTTTCATGATGCTGTAGTCTATACATAATGGTGGTGGGTTCTTCTGTCCTGTGAGAATTGCCTACTGAGATAAAGGGTTTTAAGTCATTTATAGACATAGAGTACCAGTCAAATGTTGACACACTGTCACATTGTATAAATAATTGGAAAGAGGCGCAGGAATACGTAGCAGGTAGTGTTAATACTCCACCCAAAACACACAACATGACATGAAAGGCACATGGAAGAAGCCCAAAACAAACACAGGGATGTGACCCAAACAAAAGAGCGAGGTAAAACCTCTAATAAATACACGGGACGAGACCCACAATACACTACACGGGGCGAGACCCGTGATAACAAATGCAGAACAATACACGGGGCGAGACCCGTGATAACAAATGCACAATACATGCAGCACGAAAGCCGAAATAACAAAGCACAGGTACTCACAGACCAACGGACATGGGAACAATAACCATCCAGACAATGGTGAACAGAGGGCACATATCTAAAATTAATAAATCAGGGGAAATGGGAACCAGGTGTGCGTAATGAAACAGTTCAGTGACGTCTAGAAGGCCGGTGACGTAGACCTCCGGCGCTGGTGCATGGAATGAGCAGCAGTACCGGGGGAATCCGTGACACACACCTACTCATTCCAGGGTTTTTCTTTATGTTTTACTATTTTCTACATTGTACAAGACATCAAATCTATGAAATAACACATATAGAATCATGTAGTAACCAATTGGGCTATCTTATGTATAACACCCCTACCTTGTCACAACACAACTGATTGGCTCAAACACATTAAGAAGGAAAGAAATTCCACAAATGAACTTTTAACAATGCACATCTATGACTTGAAACGCATTCCGGGTGAGTACCTCATGAAGCTGGTTGAGAGAATGCCAACAGTGTGAAAAGCTGTCATCAAGGCGAAGGGTGGCTACTTTGAAGAATCTCAAATCTCAAATATGTTTTGATTAGTTGAACACTGTCACGTGTGCTCCCTGTCTGGCCTCTAGGTCACCAGGCTGCTCGTTATGGCGCACCCCTGTCACCATCTTTACAACGCATCAGCGCATAATGACTCTCACCTGGACTCCATCACCTCCTTGATTCCCTGCCCTGTATATGTCACTCCCTTTGGTTCCTTCCCCAGGCGTCATTGTTTCTGTTTCATGTCTGTGCGTTGTTCGTGTTTCTTGTTTTGTATTATGTTTCGTTTGTTGATTAATACACTCACTCCCTGAACTTGCTTCCCGACACTCAGCAAACGTCGTTACAGAATGACGCCTCACCTAAGGGAAGCATCAGGGAGTGGTTTGTTTTGTTTTTGTTTTGGAGGTGATGTTGGGTCCGGGTATCAGAACCGGAGCTACCTGGGAGGCCTCTGCCTCGGTTTGTCGGATTCCCATGCCTCAGTGGGTTTGACGGGTTCCCCTGCCTCAGCTGGCTCGACGGGTTTCCATACCTCAGTGGGATTGACAGGCTCCCATGCCTCAGCGGGTTCGTCAGGCTCCCATGCCTCAGCGGGTTCGTCAGGCTCCCATGCCTCAGCGGGTTCGACAGGCTCCCATGCCTCAGCGGGTTCGACAGGCTCCCATGCCTCAGCGGGTTCGACAGGCTCCCATGCCTCAGCGGGTTCGACAGGCTCCCATGCCTCAGCGGGTTCGACAGGCTCCCATGCCTCAGCGGGCTCGATAGGCTCCCATGCCTCGACAGAGGCAACCGAGGAGATCTCAGCCGGCTCATCAGGCTCTCACGCCTCAGCTGGATCGACAGGTTCCCGCGCCTTAGCAGAGGTGACCGGTCCGCTCCTGAACCCTGGGATCGTCTGCGAAGACGATGTCCTGCGGCGGGAGCCGCGCGTCGGGGAGGGGGTACTGTCACGTGTGCTCCCTCTCCGGCCTCTAGGTCACCAGGCTGCTCGTTATGGCGCACCCCTGTCACCATCGTTAAGCAAATCAGAGCATTATGACACTCACCTGGACTCCGTCACCTCCTTGATTACCTTCCCTATATTTGTCACTCCCTTTGGTTCCTTCCCCAGGCGTCATCTGTTTCATGTCTGTGCGTCGTTCGTGTTTCTTGTTTTGTATTTTGTTTCGTTTGTTGATTAATACACTCACTCCCTGAACTTTCTTCCCGACTCTCAGCGCACATCGTTACAAACACTTTTTTGGTTACTACATGATTCCATATGTGTTATGTCATAGTTTTGATGTCTTCACTATTATTCTACAATGTAGAAAATAGTCAAAGTAAAGAGACCGCTGAATGAGTAGGTGTGTCCAAACCTTTGACTGGTACTGTATGTGTCTGAGAGATTATTATTTCCTATCCTAATTCAAAATCAAATTTGAGGCTCAAGATTCCAGATAGACTGCAAGGGGAGCTTTGCCTCGTATGCATGGGATATAACAGATGTTTTTGACCCCCGTGGGCCACTGCTAAAGTGAGTGTTTTTTTCACTCCTATGTCTCATGTGCCCAAGGCCTGATCTCTTTTGGCACTCTAGAGAATGATCAGCCAAGGTCAAGAGAGTATAGATTAACCTACGGTATCCATATTATGACAGCTTGTTAAGGCTGATTACACCATACATCCCATATACACTCCCCTACGTGTTTATTTGGACGGTGAAGCAAAAACTTTAAATGTGGCTCTATACCCCAGTAATTGTATTTTGGATTAAATGTTTCGTATGAGACAACAGTACAGAATGTCACCTTTTATTTGAAGGTATTTCATACATACTATATTTTTTACCGTTTAGAAATGAAAACACTATATACAGTATCTAATCCCCCCCCCCCCCCCATTTGAATGTGTCATAAGTATTTGGACAAATTCACTTATAGTCTATTAAAGTAGTCAAAAGTTTAGTATGCACAAAGATCATACCCCCAGGTTAGCATTTTTTTTGGGGGCATGACATTTATGCCTCTGTAACTTTCTCACTTAAAGTTATTGACGATTCATTCATGATTATCCGTAATCATGGTAGCTTCCACATTAATGTAGAAGTATTCAGAAAAATATTGTATTCTTGTTTTCAATAAGTGACTCCAAAATGACACAATACATGATTTACCATTAATTTCTACTGTGCACAATATAATCAGAAACGCAACCAAAACAAACTGTAAATGCATCCAACAGTAGTCATTGCCTGCTAGAAGTATGGGACCAAATAGTAAACTTTTGACTACTTTAAAACACTATAAGTTAATTTGTCAAAATACTAATGACACCTTCAAATGGGGGGACTAGATACAAGTGTTTTCATTTCTAAACGGTAAAACAGATATTGTATGTATGAAAATCTCCTCAAACAAAAGATGACATTCTGTACTGTCGCCTCATATAAAACGTTTGTCACTGGTAAAATCCCATAGAAATACCGGCAGAAGAAAATTATGATTCAATTTACACACAAACTATTGGCCATCATACACCAACTTGTGTAAAAAATCTTAAACAAATATAGTAAATATCTTCCTTCAACATCCTGAGAGCTCACACACTTAGAAGCCAGTAGGCATCTCAGTTCACTTAAACTGCTCTCAAACTGAGGCCAAATGGATTACCCACAAGGAAAACACATTTATTCCTATTGTCATTTTTCAATCACGAATCTTTGGTTGCTGTGCCAAGCGCACAATGGTTCAATGCACCATTGTGTACCTGGGTAACCATCTTCTTGCCTTTTGTATTAGTCTCAGGGTTTTGTGCCATGATATTAAATCCTATTTTCCTTGGTGAATGAATGTACTATATTTGTGGTAAACAGTTGAATGAAAATACAAGATTAAGGGAATAAATGACAATATTTTGCAAATAATTCAGTTAACCTTGTCTCTCTGATATCTATAGACTTCTAAAGACACAAACAAGTTTTCCTAGAAATCAAAAACCACTTTAGTTTGTTGTGGTGATAACATCTTACTCGGGGTTGGGGTGTAGGAGGAAAATAAATATTTGTAGCTATGAGAAACTGTCCTTTATATATATGAAAACACTCTTAAAACGACCCAAATTAAAAATGAAATAACTGACAGCCATCAATGTTTCTTCAAGCCTGCTGCAGCCATGTCAATCAGACAAGCTAATTTAGCTTTACCCTCAAGAGTACGAGTACAGGAGTGGGAGGACAACTTTTTTCTTCCAAATCTCTTTTCTCTGTATAATTAATTTGAACTATTTTAATTGAGAATGCAAATTCACATCTGGCTTTATTTCTCTCAGGCCAAAGTCTTGGGAGAATAAAAACAATTACAAGGCCTTTGTCAGTAAATAGCCTTTGTTTCTTCTTTCAATTTGAACATATTCCCCAGTGTTTCCCATCGGCTGGGATTTGGCTGGGCCAGTGTGGTAACTAGACAGATGAGGGAACAGCCGAGTGCTTGAGGCGTACACTTCCAATAAGATTTAGAGCCCACCCATTTAGGACACTCTATCTCCCAGCAATAAAACACTTCATATCAACTGACATTTATAAATTGGCCAAGCACTGTTGTGTGGTTGTTTTACAATAAAGTTGTTGATAAATTCATTTTATAATCTTCTCAAGGCGAAACGTGAATCACACATTTTATATAAAGATAATGTCAAATCAATTCAAATTAAGAGTCGATACGTAAAGGTCCATAAAGGTTTAAATAAATCTTCTCGTTTTCTTCATGGTGGGCTCAATTAGTCCTCTCGGTCTCTGTCCCTGGGCTCAGCTGTGGCAGCATATGGACAGATAGAGGAGTGTTTGAAGGAAAATAGGGGAGAAAACATGCACTAATGGCCTTGCATGTAGCAATGTTGACGCACACTAGTGCACAAACTTGCAATATCATTGTACTTATGCTACTATTATTATTATTATTATGCTACTAATGATGTGATAACATTGATAGCAATCTTGACAACACACAAGTGTTATCTCTGTTGTCAGACAGAACATAGTATTGAAATAAATGAAGATCACACTATTTCAGTCGATTATTTTCAACACAATAATGTTATACTAGTCTATGAATCCAGGTAGAAAGGCAGAAAGCTCATTGTATCAATTCAGTGCACATTCGGCATAGGGTCATATTCACACAAATAACCGCAACGTTTTACATAATATTACAATTGAAGTATCTATTTTTCAGTATCAAAGACAAAAGACAAAACTCATGTATGTTCATTTCATTGACCGAAGCAATAGACAATGTATCAAACATACATTGAATGGAGATGAATCGCTACAGGTGTCACCCGTCTTGCTTTGGTGAGTAAGGTTTAAGGACCGTTTTATATCCAATTTTTCATCTGTGTATATGTCCCCAGAAAAAGGTCACATGTCCTCTCTTTGTTTCCCTGGGCTCCTGAAGATGCATTGGAATTTAATCAGACTTGTCTTTGAGGACATAAACTATGTACTGGAACAGTTAAGCGTGATTGATTAATGCTTTGGCTACGCCCATCCCTGCTTAACCATAATGCAGAAGGGAGAATGCATAGAATGACAAAGAGCAGGGGTATTGAACTCTTACCCTGTGAGGTCCGGAGCCTGCTGGTTTTCTGTTCTACCTGACAATTAATTGCACCCACCTGACGTCCCAGGTCTAAATCTGTCCCTGATTAGGGGGGAACAATGAAAAGTGGAACTGGCTTCGAGGTCCAGAGTTGTGTTTGAGGGACACAGAGGACCTCTATGGGAGAGTGGAACAACTGAACGCTCAGCATCGTAATGAGTTCACTACTCCCCCTTCTGGAAAAGCACACTTCTACTTCACTCTTTATTTTCCAGCGGAACAAGGTGATGGAGATGCTGCTCTCTGCTGGTGAGGACTATGAGGTGCATCAGACATGTATGATCCTCAGCCTTGTATGTCAGACTTTGATAGAACTTGGTCAGCTGACATTCCACTTCATTTACCAGGGTTAGGGTCAACATTCCACTTCATTTACCAGGGTTAGGGTCAACATTCCACTTCATTTACCAGGGTTGGAGTCAATTTAAATTTGATTTGAAATTCCAAATCAGTTCTGTAATTCTCTCATGAAGTGGAGAAAATCTGTTGAATTCCATTTGAATTTCAACAATCTCCAATTTATGGAATTGGAATAGAATTGGAATTAGACAGTTTGGACTGTTTGAATTGCAATCACAGTATATATACATTATTCTTTTATTTCAACATTTGTACATTTCCCAGTTAATAGAATTAATGCAAGAATTCCCTGCAGGATATGTTTTAAATAATTTAAACGTGTATTTCTATATTTCCAGTATAGCTAGGCTGTCTGAACAGTGACTGCTAACCTACAAAGCATTACTTGGACATTGCTCCTACCTATCTCTCCGATTTGCTCCTGCCATACATACCTACACATATGCTATGGTCACAAAACGCAGGCCTCCTTACTGTCCCTAGAACTTCTAAGCAAACAGCTGGAGGCAGGGCTTTCTCCTATAGAGCTACACATTTTATGGAATGGTCTGCCTACCCATGTGAGAGACGCAGACTCTGTCTCGACCTTTAAGTCTTTACTGAAGACTCATCTCTTCAGTAAGTCTTATGATTGAGTGTAGTCTGGCCAGGGGTGCGAAGGTGAACGGAAAGGCACTGGAGCGACGAACCACCCTTGCTGTCTCTGCCTGGCCGGCTCCCCTCTCTCCACTGGGATTCTCTGCCTCTGACCCTATTACAGAAGCTGAGTCACTGGCTTACTAGTGCTTTTCCATGCCGTTCCTAGGAGGGGTGCGTCACTTGAGAGGGTTGAGTCACTAATGTGATCTTCCTGTAAGGTTTTTCGCCTGGGCTCGTGTGGTGGAAGAGATCTTCATGGGCTATATTCAGACTTGTCCCAGGGTAGTAAGATGGTGGTCTGTTGGTATCCCTCTAGTGGTGTGGGGGCTGTGCTTTGAAAAAGTGAGTGGGGTTATATCCTGCCTGGTTGGCCCTGTCCGGGGTCATCGTCGGACGGGGCCACAGTGTCCCCCGACCTCCCCCTGTCTCATCCTCAAGTATCTATGTTGCAATAGTCTGTGTGCCGGGGGGCTAGGGTCAGTCTGTTATATCTGGTATTATTCTCCTGTCTTATCTGGTGTCCTGTGTGAATTGAACTATGCTCCCTCTAGACTGGCCACACCTCAGAGCCTGTTTCCTCTCTAGGTTTCTTCCTAGGTTCCTGCCTTTCTAGGGAGTTTTTCCTGGTTTTCTGTATAATGATTCTCTTGATGTAAAAAGGGCTTACCCACTGTTGGCTTGCTTCTGAAGCTAAGCAGGGTTGGTCCTGGTAGGTCCCTGGGTGGGAGACCAGATGCTGCTGGAAGTGGTGTTGGAGGGCCAGTAGGAGGCACCCTTTCCTCTGGTCTAAAAAAATATCCCAATTCCCCAGGACAGTGATTGGGGCCATTGCCCTGTGTAGGGGGCCGTCTTTCGGATAGGATGTTAAACAGGTGTCCTGACTCTGTGGTCACTAAAGATCCCATGGCACTTATCGTAAGAGTAGGGGTGTTAACCCCAGTGTCCTGGCTAAATTCCCAATCTGGCCATCATACCATCATGGCCACCTAATCACCCCCCCCTCCTCTCCACTGACTGTAACTATTCCCCAGGTTGTTGATGTAAATGAGAATGTGTTCTCAGTCACTTTACCTGGTAAAATAAGGGTTAAAAAATATATATAAATTTGATTTGATGATCAGCCTGAAAGCCCGAAGGAATTGAATTTGTGGAATTGTTGCAGACTATATTGAATTGGGAACTGATTTCTTGGAATTTACTCAAGATTGGTTTGAGAGGAATTGAAAGACTGACCTGGAATTTGAATTGAATTAAATGGAATTTACAGGGAGATGGAATTAAATTAGGGATGAATTTATGGAATTAACACCAACCCTGCATGCTTCATTACATTACATAACAATTCCATAAGGAGTTGGCAAGAGAGCAGAAACAGACTGCCACCCAGGCCAATTCTGGTGTGTCTTTGGCATACAAATTTGTGTAGGCCTCTTTCTGCAAAATAAACTCTATCCCAGAGTTAGATTTTTAGACGACAGGCGGGTTTTCTTCAAACTTTTAGAGGATGTTAGAGTGAATACCTGAGCCTTGGATATAGTTGTATTTTTGGAACAATTACACAAATTTTAATGACAAAGAAACACGAGAATGGATTTCCAAGAGGTGTTGAGTGTTCCTGAATGGTCCAGTCTCAGTCCTGACTTAAATCTGCTTGAAAAACAAAGACAAGGTTTGAATATTGCTCTCCATCAATGATTCCCAACAAAATTTTATTGGGGATGCAAATTTCGGTCAATTTTATTGCCTACTAACTATCCTCCAATAACTGTCTACCAGACAATTAAATTAGTTCCAAATAGTAAATGACATGACCAACAGAAAATACTATGCATGCGTAGGCCTACCAGGAACGGAGCTTTGAAAACATGCAATAATAATTGATGTAAAACATCATTTTCAAACATTTGCCAAAACACTATTTTAAAACGGTACACCTGATGTGGGAGGTTTCATGTGACAGAGATTAACATCTCCTTAGAAACGTAGAAAGAGGGGATATCATAATATGCGACAAATAGGATGGGTTATGACTATTGTGCTTTTGACTTCTGGACAAAGAAAGAAAGCTGATATGAAAAACAATAGAACACGAGAAAAGTGCTGGCTTCAATGGATTATGAGAAAATCTTCATAAAATATCAGTTTCTGTCAGATTATTGGCTAGGCTACATTGAAGAAAGGTAAGACATGCCTCATAATATTAAGTAAAACGTCCAGGTTTCAAAAAATTAAGTACATGTTTTCAACATGCCAACTGCCTCCAGGTTTTTGCCTCTACTGAATGGTTTGCAGTTTTATTGTCCACTTTTGAAATTATTTAGGTTAGATGGTCTAAGATTATTTGAAGTGAAACATATACATTTTCTTCTTTGCTAAGTTTGTTTAAGATAATCTTTGTTCCAAACTATCAAATGTAGGCCATTATCTAGCTCTGTCATAGTTTAGGAGCATGTGATCAGTCAACTATTTGCTGAGGTAGTAGACACAGCCCAGTAAACTAAATGTAATTTAGCACAGTAGCCTAGTAGATGTGGAACTCAAAAACCTTTCACCCGTACCGTGACGTTCATGGCCGTGACGTTGGGCTGCATTAGAACACGCGTGCCAGAGAGATCCTTTTCACACCGTGAATTGTATAGTCGAGTTTGAATCAATAGACTGATATTTACATTTGAGTAAGTTAGCAGGTATTAAAGATAACTTGAAAGATGGTTGACACGTTTGTGGGGACCTGGAAATTGATTTCCAGCGAGAACTTTAACTTTCAGTATGTGAAAGTTCTGGTACGATATATTTTTCTCCAATTTAATAAATGATGGCTGAAATGTAATGATAGGATTTCTTTTAGAGGAATATATTTCTGATACAATCTTAAGATCTCAGTAGGATAATCATTTACATGTATAGTTATTACACATGGACAATACCTTTGGTTGCACCACACGATACTGTCAATGGATCCCTCTTGACAGTTTGTTCTCCGCTGTGCAGGTGTTGGCTTCACGACCCGACAGGTGGGAAACCACATCAAGCCCAGTCTGATCATCAACATGGACGGCCAAGGAAGGATCTTTGTAAAATCCCAGAGCACTTTCAAAACGATTGAGATGAAATTCAAACTTAATGACACTTTCGAGGAAACAACCGCTGACGACACTGTGTAGGGGATCAAAGCTGGTAATTGTCTGTGTAGGCGGAGATTTTTGGCCCCCTGGTTCTCAGGGGTGCTAGAGACGCTTCCACAAACTTGCCGAACAAACCGGTAACAAGTGCTAGCCCGAAGGGAACAGCAAGGTATTTGTAGGCTGTGCTTTGAAAGGAAACCTGAAAATATCCTGTGTGCTGGCAGAATGCTTATATGAAAATAAGCTCCCTGTAGGTCCACTGAACTGAACCAGTCGCCTTAACGAATAAAACGAAACAGCACATTGTATGTAAGCATACGGAACATGATGAAAGCTGTTGCGGATCCTTAGGTCCAGAATGGAGTGTATGCAATGCCCCCCTGGGAACCAGAACGTACCAGCAGTAGAAGCAAATGGAAGCACAGCCGAGAGCTGCCCAGTGACACAAGCCTACCAGACGAGCTAAGTAACTTCTATGCTCACTTCGAGGCAAATAACACTGAAACATGCATGAGAGCATCAGCTGTTCCAGAGGACTGTGTGATCACGCTCTCCGCAGCCGATGTGAGTAAGACCTTTAAACAGTTCAACATTCACAAGGCCGCTGGGCCAGACGGATTACCAGGACATGTACTCCGAGCATGACCAACTGGCAAGTGTCTTCACTGACATTTTCAACCTCTCTCTGTCTGAGTCTGTAATACCAACATGTTTCAAGCAGACCACCATAGTCCATGTGTCCAAGAACACTAAGGTAACCTGCCTAAATGACTACTACCCGTAGCACTCATGTCTGTAGCCATGAAATGCTTTGAAAGGCTGGTCCAAACTGGACAAAAAGATCACTTATGTGAGAATACTGTTCATTGACTACAGCTCAGCATTCCACACCATAGTGCCCTCAAAGCTCATCACTAAGCTCTTAAGGATCCGCCCCTTTTTTCAATTTTTGCCTAAAATGACATACCCAAATCTAACTGCCTGTAGCTCAGGACCTGAAGCAAGGATATGCATATTCGTGATACAAATTACTTACTTTTACTTTTTGGGGGGTATTTTCTTAAAACTGCATTGTTGGTTAAGGGCTTGTAAGTAAACATTTCACTGTAAGGTCTACCTGTTGTATTCGGCGCATGTGACACATTTGATTTGATTTGATTTGACTGTGCATGCCACCAGTTCCCTGCTCTTGCAGCGATCGCCCACAAGTTGGATGACTCTCACTCACTAGTAGTGCCGTAGTGCCCTCTGGGGGCATTGGAGCGAGTTGCCCCTTTGTCGTATTTCTCCTCTGTGCCTTTGGCAAGACGCCTGGATGCAACAGATACGTTTTTATTACATAGGGCAGTGTTGAAACACTGGGATTCGGGGACTGCTTGGTGGCGACTGACAAATTGTCTTTCTGCTTCGGTTGCTTGTAAAAGCGTTGAGGGGAGAGCTGTGGCACGGGGGATACTAATTTGAAAAATAATTTGAAAAACTTAAGCTATACTGAAACTTTTATCTTTGCGGTCCACTATTATTGCAAAACAATTGGCACAGGTCCCCCTGAAGTCACTGCTTCGCGTGCATACTGAACAGAGATGGAGCCACTAAAGAGGGAGGCAGAGTCTTTTGTACTTCAGCAAATATGAGAGTACAGCTGTGGAGCAGCAGGACCCCAGGAAGATGCAAGCACAATGAATACAGCAATAATTTCGACCAACGTGCTTCAGAAATATTTGGATGAAGAGAAACACAAACACATACACGCACATGTGCACCTCTGGAGGATCGGAGGTTGATATCCGCAATGACGCAGATCTCGTCCCATTGGTCTGGGCTGATTTTGCCATTGACTAAGAGAGTGCTCATTGGCTTGGCTTGGTACGCCAGCAGTAGGGACGTTACGTTCAACACCCGTACTGAACATGCCACAGCCACATAGACCTTTTGGAATATGGAGGAGAGGAGAGCAGTGCCGGTCATAGACGATGCACTGGGGTAGAGGTGGCTAGCCAGGGACAGCTCAACCACTGGAGGTTTGCCGAGGTTTGGATCTAGCTGAACAGGGGTTTGTCCCAGTGACGTTTGGCTTCCACCATGCATGCTGGGACCGCTGGGAGGAGATGTTTCCCTGCGATGGTGTGAGAGGGCAGTTTCTTCCCATTGAACCAGTCCTTGTCAGTGCTGCCACCCCCCACGGGTGCTGGCCAGTCAATACCGAGCCTGCTTCCTACCCGTTTACAG
Source organism: Salvelinus namaycush (assembly GCF_016432855.1). NCBI lineage: Eukaryota > Metazoa > Chordata > Actinopteri > Salmoniformes > Salmonidae > Salvelinus > Salvelinus namaycush. The sequence goes on along the minus strand of NC_052339.1, from coordinate 5,016,072 downwards.
ACATCAATAAGCCTACATTTTTCATCATGTGCTGATGCTGCACTGAGGCGTGGGCTTGAGTTTTCTCTTCATCCGCTTTGTCATCGATTTAGAGTATTTCTTTCTAATCAATATCGAGGTTTTAGTCCTCCTAGATGATGTCCCACACTCCATAGCGTGTGCACATCATAGCCTTTTTGTCTTCTACCAAACCAACCTATCTTTCGCCTCAAGGCTAATAGCTTATCTAGTTAGCACACTGCTAGCCGGAGAAAGTGCGTGCTTTCTTTGTTTCTCCACGAACGAAGCGGGTCTCTCGATCGTCACGCTGTGAAGCTAGTGCTGTCAGTCTAGTCAACACGGCCCATGAGTGGTTTGTGCTAAATGCGAGAGGAAAGCTAGCAATTCTACCTGTGTAGGTAGAAAAGCTAGTTTGGTGTAGCTAGCCTTGTGAGTTACACAGGTTAGGTTAAGCCTTGCAGCGAGAGCTAGTCCTTTGTGTGGTAAGCTAGCCTTGCAGCTAGCTAGCCAAGTTAGCTAAAGCCTTGCGGCTAGGCCCAACCAAGTCTCGATAGCTAGCCGTGTGGCGCTAGCTAAATGGAGACTGACGAGCAGAGAAATTATTCTACTCAAAGCAAAACTTTCCTATTGGTCAGCACTCAATACTATCGACAGGAGCTGAAGTCCAATGTTCGGCAGCATTAACCTCTAAACATCAGTAGCGAGCCAGGAATCTAGTCATGCTGAGGAAGGCTTTTATGAACGCAGTCAAGTCCGCAAGGAAGAGAGGTGAGAATAACCAGCTGGTGAGCGAGTGGCTCTCTTTATGGAGGAGGAGTGAAAACTCAGTGAAAACCGGTGAAGTAAGTTCAAATAAAGTTTATTCAACATTCTGAATTGTTAAGGGACTGTTTGGTATTCTGGAATCTATTTGTTTGTGATGAATGTGGAGGCATGTCAACACTCTAAGCTTAGAGTTAACTCAAGCTGTAGCTATTCCTCGCCAAGAGCACAGTGTCCATTCTTACAGAAAATACCATTAATTAGTATCAAAATTATTTACATGCAAAACAATTCACTTTGGGTAAATCCTCAACAGGAGTCGTTTCTGTCCTAATATGGACACCGTATCCTCTGCTAATTGTCTAAGTTATTACAGAAGACAGGATTCACAAAACCAGTTTGTGAAGCCATTGTGATGTCCTTTCCCATTGGTTGGCAGACAGTCTCGCAGAAGTCAGGTTTACGGTTGGGCTCCTTGGTCAAATTGTTGGAGGTGTCATCCGGGTAGAAGCATGCAGCGATCAAACGGATACAGTTCAGGACAGTTGCAGCAAGCATAATGAACCCTGTGTGGTTGGGACAAGAAATACAAAGTCAAGTGTAATGTAAGTGTTACGTAACTGTTATTCATCAGACTATACAAAATTGTCTACAAGCTTTTTCTGGTAAGCGTTAGCGTTAGCTTAGCACTGTTCCAATTACAGTATCTATAATGTGCCTATACAATCATGTTATAATTGGCCAGCATCTGCCTACGTTAAAATTGATCTGTTCCAGAATGTGGGTGTGAGTGGTTGGTATTACTCCAGTGTGTTCATTTCATAGAGCTGTACTAGAGAGCTCATATCTATCTTTGCAATGTGCATAGTCTGAACAGGTTCAAAGACAAGGTTAGTGATTTACTGCCACCTGATTATACATTTACATTTTAGTAATATAGCAGATGCTCTTATCCAGAGCGACTTAGGGAATGTTTGCTCAGGAGTATAATTCCTGCTGACCTGGATGGAATTCTGTGATCTTCCTTAACCCATAGCAAGTCCCACCCAGTTGACTACTTCAAAATGGTGAAAGCCCTCAAAACAGGCTTTGGGCTAAGTGTGCCCTCTATCCAACTCTATGTTCTTACCACAGTAGACTGTGTTAGGAGCAAGGTCATGGACACGATAGCCTCTGGTGAACATGGCTCCCAGGCCCACAATCAACACAGGGTAGACAGTAAACGTGTAGCGGATGTACTTGGAGAATGTGAAGCTCTCAAAGACAAACCTGTTAGGAAATAACATTGTTTTCAAAACTTAATTAAATCCCAGCTTCCTAGTATAGTGTACCGATTTAGTCAGTGCGGTGTCCATATTAGGACAGCCTCGGTCTCAGCACGAGAGACTGTCCTAATATGGACACCACAATTATAATTTTTCCATTCAATCAATGATTACGATGTATATGTATGGGCCCATCATTATTTCATTGTCAGTTATTACCAGATGAGCATCCCCAGGAGAAGTAGAGTGAGCACCATTGAGCTGACCAGAGGATCAGGTAGCCCAGCCTGGTACCTCAGCACAACTCCCAGACTGACCAGGGCCTCCAGGAGAGTCCACCAGCCAAACGCAGCCAGTCCGTTCTGGGTCTGTCCCACACAACACCAACACGTCAACGCACAGTTAGACCAGAGGGACCATGATAAAAGACATATGAAAGAGACATATTAAAACAAGACTTAGTATTTATTGGTAAAGGATCTGTTTTTAGAATATGTATTGGTGCGATTAGATTTGTGATGTGGCCCTGGTTGGCCTTGTTTTTAGTGGAGGCTCTAATGCCTTGTTTTTAGTGGAGGCTCTAATGCCTTGTTTTTAGTGGAGGCTCTAATGCCTTGTTTTTAGTGGAGGCTCTAATGCCTTGTTTTTAGTGGAGGCTCTAATGCCTTGTTTTTAGTGGAGGCTCTAATGCCTTGTTTTTAGTGGAGGCTCTAATGCCTTGTGAATATGGGTTAGGGGGACGGAGGTGCGCTGAGGAAGGGCATTGGGTGACCATAATGGCTGGGCTCTCCGCTGTCTTCCCGGTGCACGGCTTAGCGGATGGATGCGAGTGTGTGAGGTTTTGTGAATGGTGAACTTCCCTTAAGGGAAGTCAGAGGTGATACCTATGGTGTGTTCAAGACAACTGGGAACTCTGAAAAATACGAGGTCAAATCATGACGTCAGTCATCTTCAGGTCGGTAAGAGGGCATCCTGGCACCGAGCATCATGGCTGCCTACGTTGTTGCGCGTAGAGGGGCCAAGTTCAGTCTTTCTGCCATGCGGTTATGCTGTATTGTGTAAGCAGTCCCGTGAAACCAACCACCTCTGTATCTGTGTTAATGCCCAGTTGCCACACCCATAGCAGTATAGGGTGAAAAGAACCCTGGCCTGTGCTGCGCCGTGAGTTTGTACCCAGTGAATGTGTGTGCATATGTGACTGATGAGGAGCTCCAGGTAAGTGGTTGATGTTTGCAGCTCATCTATATTGCACCAATCATATTAAGGTATTCTGAAATGTTAAGAGAAATATAAATTAGGCCTATGTATTTATTTTTAACGTGACAGATAAAATTTAATGTAATGTTGGTGCGGTATGTTTGTCCAAGTTCATGTGTTGCAGAATGGTGTTTCGGCGCATAATGACGGTCCCCTTGGCGAACATACTGGCAATGGTGTGATGATGAGGCGCTCTGAAACGTCGAAGAAAAGATGACTCCGTCCCATTATACGACTGCATGGTCCTCCAGTATTTATTTTATTTAAGTATTGGTTTGCAGTATTTTGCTTTTCAAAGTGTGCTTTTTCATTAGGCCTATTTGGTCAATACATGTATTCTTCATTTAGATGTGTTTTTGCATTTTTTCCTTGACCTTTATTTTTGATGTGCCTTGTCTTATTTTTTGCTTTTTTGTCTTGAAATGAGAGGACACATTTAAAAACTTTGGGGGAGGGGGTAAATATGTAACAGGCATGAGCTCTTGAATGCAGCCTCATAGACTGTTAGAACAGGTGTTCCTTATTGTTTATTAACTACGTGGTCTCTCGTATAAATGATTGGCTGTCAGTTCAGTCATGGGATACCCTTGCCTTGTGTTGATTGGCGTGCACTGGAAGGATGAGAGTGGTGGTGTTTTTGAAATTGAAATTAAGTAAAATGATTGTTATGGCAATATCCTTTTCCATATGCACAAAAAGCAAATTTCTCTCTAATTTGGTGCGCATATTTGATTAAATCCCTTTTGGTGAGCATTTATCCTTTGCCAAGATAATCCAATTGATAAAATAATGTTTAAATTGGAGAAAAAATATTTTTTTAAATGTATAATCTTTGTAAATGATATCATAAATAGGACTGGTGGAATTGGCACACACGCAGCTAACATACACATTCTGAAATGTCTGCTCTACTCAAAATTACAACCAACTAATTGCAGCATTACCGCAAAAACTGAAGAGGCAAGTGAAAGGGGGAGAAAGTGAGGGACTTTTCTGTCGGCCCTGCATTAAAGATCAATATTGGTTAAACCGAATTCGGATAAATAAAAAAGTATATCAGATTAATTTAAGTACCAACAAACTGACAGCTGTGCCATATAGATTGCAAAATAGTTGGGAAGAGATTTTTGGTTCATGGACTGATACACATAACAACGCTGGATTCAAAACTTTGAGTTTTTCAATTTCAATTAATATACAAAATTCTTGGCACCAACACAATGTTAAATATATGGGGGATACAACTATCCCAGCACTACAGATTCTTCTGTGAAGAGACAGAATCATTAGATAGTTTGTTTTGGTATTGTCCACATGTAGCTTTGTCCACATTGTTACTTTACACCCTTATTCTAAAATGAATTAAATAAAAACATTTGCTCATCAATCTACACATAATACCCCATAATAAAAAATCCCTTATTTACATACGTTTTCAAGCCCTTTGTTATGAGACTGGAAATTGAGCTCAGGTGCATCCTGTTTCCATTGATCATCCTTGAGATGTTTCTACAACTTGATTGGAGGCCACCTGTTTTAAATTCAGTTGATTGGACATGATTTGGAAAGGCACACACCTGTCTATATAAGGTCCCACAGTTGACAGTGCATGTCAGAGCAAAAACGAAGCCATGAGGTCAAAGGAATTGTCCGTAGAGTTCCAAAACCGGATTGTGTCGAGGCACAGATCTGGGGAAGGGTGTCAAAAAATGTCTGCAGCATTGAAGGTCCCCAAGAACACAGTGGCCTCCATCATTCTTAAATGGAAGAAGTTTGGAACCACAAAAACTCTACCTATAGCTGGCACCCCAGCCAAACTTAGCAATCGGGGAGAAGGGCCTTGGTAAGGAAGGTGACCAGACGGAAGCCACTCCTCAGTTAAAGGCAGATGACAGCCCACATGGAGTTTGTCAAAAGCCACATAAAGGACCCCCTGACCATCAGAAACAAGATTGAACCCTTTGGCCTTAATTCCAAGCGTCACGTCTGGAGGAAACCTGGCACCATCCCTACGGTGAAGAATGGTGGTGGCAGCATCATGCTGTGGGAATGTTTTTCAGGGACTGGGAGACTAGTCAGGATGGAGGGAAAGATGTACAGAGAGATCCTTGATGAAAACCTGCTCCAGAGCGCACAGGACCTCAGACTGGGGCGAATGTTCACCTTCCAACAGGACAATGATCCAAAGCACACAGCTAAGACAACTTATGAGTGGCTTCGGGACAAGTCTCTGAATGTCCTTGAGTGGCCCGGTCAGAGCCCTGACTTGAACTTGATCGAAACATCTCTGGAGAGACATGAAAATACCTAAGGTGCTTCAACAAAGTACTGAGAAAAGGGTCTGAATACTTATGTAAATGTGATATAATTTTTTTTTGCAAACATTTGCTTTGTCATTATGGGATATTGTTTGTAGATTGATGAGGATATATATTTTTTTAATCCATTTTAGAATAAGGCTGTAACATAACAAAATGTGGAAAAAGTCAAGGGCTCTGAACACTTTTTGATTGCACTGTATATCCCACTGGGCACACACTGGTTGAATCAACGTTGTTTTCACGTCATGTCAATGTAATTTCAATGAAATTGCGTTAAACCAACATGGCATAGAGATTGAATTGACGTCTGTGCCCAGTGGGATAGTGCTACGTGATTTTATCTTAGGTCATTGCTGCAAATGATGCCAAGAAAACCTTAATGATCTCTAACGACTACTAAGACATATGCATTTGACATATTAGAACAAGACGTACAGTACCAGGGTTAATAAAGTACTATCTTATCTTAAGGTTAGTGAGGTCATTGATGCAAATGATCTCAAGAAAACATCTCTTACGACCTGTAAGCGTAACTGTGCCGCATGCGGCTTTCTTAAGAGCACTAACTTTACAGCACTTCGGCTGCACGGGTGGTGGTATTTCTAGCTAAAGAGTAAGTTTAACCAATTCAACTTGGTTACATAAGGTCATTTTGCCCTGAAGCTCATTGGCTAACAGCAGCATGATTAAACAAGCAACTGTGCTACATCTTGACATCATTATGTAGATAAGATCTTGAATTCACCAGATAGCGGGTCCACCAGGGTTCTTTAGGGTTATTGATGGCCAGCCAGGTTCTGTGATTGTGCAGGTTTCGGTAGGACACATACAGCATTTGGAAGCTGTGAATTGGCATAACCCATTTAAAAAACAGGGATGGTAGAAGGTCACTGTAAAAACACAAAAGATGTTCCATATTTAGTATTGCCTTTCTTGGTTCTGCACATAGGCCCACTGTATTTATTTTGTCATATTTTAAAATCCAAAAATGTGTATCTTAAAGGGGAAGTTTATATTTTAAGGTCCAATGCAGCTGTTTTTTTTAAATCTCCATATCAAATCATTTCTGGGTAACAATACAGTACCTTACTGTGATTGTTTTAAATTTAAATTGTCATCAAAAAGATCAATTTCTCAAGCTAGAATGTTGCTAAGACTGTCTGGGAGTGGTCTGAGTGGGAGGGGAAACTGAAAAATGGCTGTTAATGGCAGAGAAGTTTGGAACTCGCTTTCTTATTGGTCTGTTATCTAATTTACCCCCTGTGTGATGTCACCAGACAGGCAAAATCTCCATCCCAGATAAACAGACTAAAATTTCAGGTGGTCTTTCAAACAGCTCTTAAACTAAAAGGGTATTATCATAATGTAAACAATTTCACAGTGTTATTCAAACCTCATAGTGTAGAAAAACAGTTGAAGTCGGAAGTTTACGTACACCTTAGCCAAATACATTTAAACTCAGTTTTTCACAATTCCTGACATTTAATCAGAGTAAAAATTCCCTGTTTTAGGTCAGTTAGGATCACCACTTTATTTTAAGAATGTGAAATGTCAGAATAATAGTAAAAACAATTATTTATTTCAGCTTTTATTTATTTCATCACATTCCCCGTGGGTCAGAAGTTTACATACACTCAGTTAGTTTTTGGTATATTTGCCTTTAAATTGTTTAACTTGGGTCAAACGTTTCGGGTAGCCTTCCACAAGCTTCCCACAATACGTTGGGTGAATTTTGGACCATTCCTCCTGACAGAGCTGGTGTAACTGAGTCAGGTTTGTAGGCCTCCTTGCTCGCACATGCCTTTTCAGTTCTGCCCACAAATTGTCTATAGGACTTTAGGGCTATGTGATGGCCACTATAGGGCTTTGTGATGGCCACTCCAATATCTTAACTTTGTTGTCCTTAAGCCATTTTGTCACAACTTTGGAAGTATGCTTGGGGTTATTGTCCATTTGGAAGACCCATTTGCAACCAAGCTTTAACTTCCTGACTGATGTCTTGAGATGTTGCTTCAATATATCCACATAATTTTCCCTCTTCATAATGCCATCTATTTTGTGAAGTGCACCAGTCCCTCCTGCAGCAAAGCACCCCACAACATGATGCTGCCACCCCTGTTCTTCACGGTTGGGATGGTGTTCTTCGGCTTGCAAGCATCCATATTTTTCCTCCAAACATAACGATGGTCATTTTGGTCAAACAGTTATATTTTTGTTTCATCAGACCAGAGGACATTTCTCCAAAAAGTACGATCTTTGTCCCCATGTGCAGTTGCAAACTATAGTCTGGCTTTTTTTGGGCGGTTTAGGAGCAGTGGCTTCTTCCTTGCTGAGCAGCCTTTCAGGTCATGACAATATAGCCCTTTTTTTACGATGGATATAGATACTTTTGTACCTGTTTCCTCCAGCATCTTCACAAGGTCCTTTGCTGTTGTTCTGGGATTGATTTGCACTTTTCGCAACAAAGTACATTCATCTCTAGGAGACAGAACTTGCCTCGTTCCTGAGCGGTATGAAGGCTGCGTGGTCCCATGGTGTTTATACTTGTGTACTATTGATTGTACAGATGAACGTGGTACCTTCAGGCATTTGGAAATTGCTCCCAGGGATGAACCAGACTTGCCTGATTTTTTTTATTTTTACCATGATGTCAAGCAGAGGCACTGCGTTTGAAGGTAGGCCTTGAAATACATCCACAGGCACACCTCCAATTGACTCAAATTATGTAAATTAGCCTATCAGAAGCTTCTAAAGCCATGACATCATTTTCAGGAATTTTCCAAGCTGTTTAATGGCACAGTCAACTTAGTGTATGTAAACTTCTGACCCACTGGAATTGTGATTAAGTGAAATAATCTGTCTGTAAACAATTGTTGGAAAAATTACTTGTGTCATGCAAAAAGTAGATGTCCTGACCGATTTGCCAAAACTATAGTTTGTTAACAAGAAATGTGTGGGGTGGTTGAAAAACGAGTTTTAATGACTCCAACCTAAGTGTATGTAAACTTCCAACTTCAACTGTGTATATATAAAACACAGGTAAATCACGTTTTTGACTGAATTGGGCCTTTAAAACTGTTAGATGGTTCCTCACCCTGAAAGTAGTCTCGCTGAAGGTTGTAGTGGCTGTTTAAATAACAGTAAACCATGGGTTAGAGTTTATCCTGGCCCATAGACTACTTTCAGGATGAGAAATCATCTAACATTACATTTTTAAAACTTCCCCTTTAAATGCAAAAAGTGCCAAACTACTTACTGCCTGTCCCAGAGAAACAGCCAGGTGATCTTTGCTACGTTGATCATAGTCCAGATCAGATAGAATGACGGAGGGTGAATCTCAGGGTTGCAGGAGACTGGACCAAACCCATTCCTTTCATGCAGAGAACATCAATAACAACTGAGTGATATAAATCACGCATGCTGTACAGCCTCATCATTTAATTGTCATCACTTAGGCATTCAGTTAACCTTTGGAAGAGTAGGGGGTGAGTGAGTGAGTGAGTGAGTGAGAGTGTGCGTGTGATACCTCTGGAACACAGTAAAAAGAGAGTGTATGAGCCAAGCACTGTTCCATAGCCGGAGCATGATCCAGGTGTTGTCTGCCCAGCGGTCCATGGTCACCTCCAGAGGAAAGGACTCAGAGACATTATCCAATGTGGTCCTAAACAGACCTAGGGAGTAAAGCCAGTGCATGTTCGGTAAAAGGACTCGGTAGAGAGCAGTAGTAAAGGTGTCTTTTTGTAGGCATTGACTCCTCCATGGCTCATTGGCCAAAGCCTATAGGGAAAACATGTTTTTGTCGTTGAGTTTTTAGATAAACGCAGAAAATAAGGTCTATGGTAAACACCGGATTAGGAGACCCTATATGTTCTGCTCTTTGAGATAATCTTCATCGGCTAATGTCTTTTTGCGTGATTTTTTTGTACATTTTCGCAAACAAAACAAGCACAAAGGCTTCAGAACTCATAAAGGTCATGTTAACTGACTGATATGATCTCATAGAACAAAACATATACGATCTCCTCAGCCTGTGTTAACCTCAGGCCTTATTTTCGGCGTTTGTCCCAAAACCCCATAGTTGCCCCATTAATTTCCTCCATAGGAATGGCTAAACGAACCAGAGGTAACTCATTTCTGTTAGTTTTTTTTACTATAAACTAGCAAGCTCTACAATCCATGTGCTACAGTGTCCATATTAGGACAGCCTCCTGTTAAGACTGAGGGTGTCCTAATATGGACACCACACAGTTACTGTGTCTAACAGTAAGTATAGAGTTGCAATGTAATACTTGCCATGTGCCATAAGCCATGTGAAGATGAAGCTGTATTGTGAATAACAAGCCAGCTTATCCTATTGGCAATGGAGATACTTTAGTGTTTGCCTCCCATCATAGGAAACAGATTCACAGCATGCACGAATATGGTGTCCATATTAGGACAGCCTCAGACTGAAACAAGTCCTGCTGACACGGTCCTAATATGGACACTGTATAACAGTGAGATGGAGAATACATCAGTATGAGCAGTAACATCAAAGACAGTACAGCATGAAGATGTGCAGAAACTGCTTCTCCAATAGAAATCCCTGATCACACTTCTAGGTGATGTCATGGCGGTGTTAGCAAGAATAGCCCATGCATAGAAACACTTCCCCCGGGTCTAACGATTGTGTTGCGTAGAACTGCGCATGTGCAGGTCGTCAAATGAGAGGCACTCCTTCGATGTAAAATTGTTTTTGACAAAAATGAAAAAGTGTCCGTTTTTCACTTTCACAAGGTTGTTGTAATGAATGTTCAGCTAGTTGAGACATTGGCTCGAATATAGGTTGTGCCTTTAGAATTTGAGAAACGCAACAACTAAGGACACATTTTCCCCTTCTCCCATTGACTTTCCAAACCCCAAACCCCGGTCTGGTCTGTTGAGACTCCTTCGCAACGCATTCCCGGAAGTATCATGATGTTGTGTCTCTGGGTTTGAAAACTCTGTGGTAACATTAGCTCCCGTTCACAACGTTTCCTTTCAGAAGTGTCTGGAAAGTGCGTTTATCAACTCATCTGCTTACGCAATGTGGTTGGTGACATGCAGATTAGGATTTAAAAATACAATCATTGGCCTCTCTTCAGTGCCGGGCTGTAAAAAGATGACATTTAGAATGCGTGGCAGACCAAAGGTCTATCAGTAGATAAAGTCATTCCACTGTGGATACATTGGTGTATGACAAGTTGTGCTAACGTATCTTCTCAAAGGGATCCTTTGGGTGACATAGTGTATATGCATTTGAAACATCCCTGTAGGAGATATCATGTACAGGTCATATTGGGTAAAATAGTCATTAATTACGACAGTGACAAAGTTATCATATATCCAGGGGGGTCCGAAATGATTGGCAGCCTTGATAAAGATGAGCAATATGACTGTGTAAAATACTCAAACACTGAGCTATATTGTATGCTCAAAATTCTTTGAAATTATATTATTTTATACTAATACAATAGCTAGGATAATGAAATGTTGTTTAATAAGTAGTATTTTTCCCCCTCAGAAAAGGTAGAGGTCAAAATGATTGTCACGCCTAAAGATTCATGTTAAAAAAGTAGTCATAAGTTTAGTATTTGTTCCCGTGTTCCTAGGACGCAATGACCACATCAAGCGTTTGACTCTACAATCTTGACTCTACAAACGGTGGCATTATAATCATATCATTGCATTCAGGATACATCCACGAGCCACTCTACTCATTTATCCAGATTGCCTGCTGAACCAAAGTCCCTGATGCCCTCACAGCAGTGCACTGTAGTACAGAGATGGACCAGGTGTCTGGTAGATTTCACTCACCGCCAGAGTTGGTCCCTGATGCTAGAACATGGAAGGTCTCGGAGACCACCTGGCTAAACATGGCCAGAGCGATACACACACCGTGTAGGACCACATGGTGATGATGTCCCTCCATACTGCCCTGGCCATACGGAGACACACGGGAGCGGTACATGCTCCCTGTCGAGCTATCAACTGTTGAACGCTCGCCTCACACACCGCACTCTTTTATACACACACACACACTATCTTGGATCGGGTGCATTGGACTTTGGATGATGGCACTGTTTCAGTCAGTGTATCTTGGTTTACTGTGTGTGTGTGTGTGTGTGTGTGTGTGTGTGTGTGTGTGTGTGTGTGTGTGTGTGTGTGTGTGTGTGTGTGTGTGTGTGTGTGTGTGTGTGTGTGTGTGTGTGTGTGTTTGGTTATTTTTCCCCATGGTGTCTAACCAATGGGTGCTCCTGCGATTGCACTGTGGCACACGGTTGTATTGACTATTGTTAAATCCCATGAACATTTACAGATAAGTACGTTAGTAAGTATAATAATACACTTTATTTCTATAGTTTAATTCGTACATAAACGCAGTCCAAACCGTTGTACAGTGTAGCACCTAAAACAAGACGTCAAAACACAAAGGTAGATCAGAGCATGGTATAAAAACAATATGGTGGTAGTTAACGGTTAACAAAATAAACACAAAAATAACACAATCACATGAATGTCATTGAATTAGTATTGCGGTCATGAGAGAATTCCGGTGCATAGTTTTATCACACACAGTCATTGATATGATTTCGAAAAAGACATTAGCATGGCCAATGGTTATGAGCTCCATCTGTACAGTACAAAGGCACTATTAGCCTAAATCATCACCGAAATGTCTTGCTGAAGCAAAGCCTTGATGAATCCAACACAGGGAGAGTTTGATCACGTCTCAGCCATGACATGTTTAGGAAAACAAGGGGGCATGTGAATATCCGCGGCAGCTCTCTTCTTCCTACATAAAGATGAGCTTCTGTGTTCTGGCGATGTCCACTGGAGACATGAGCTCCTCTTCTCCGTAAAACGGTTTGTTCTTGTGCTTCCATAAGACCATGACAATGCGTACAAGGAATATGACACTAGTTATGGCCAATATGACAGCTGGAAAAGAGATGAGGCGTCAAGTATATTAGCCATAAGCGCCACGGGAAAGTTACTGCAGTGACTACAGACAGTGATACAGGAATAACATTGACACTAGTCTAGTAGTGAAGATAGTGTAAACATTGCCAATTGCACATACGTACACTCAGTTCTCATTATACTTATGTACAGTAAATAGAACACTATCTAATCTTATCACTTGGTCATCTGCTAATAATGCATTTGTACGGTGTCCATATTAGGACAGGCTGTGTTATGTTATCTTCCTCGAGGTGTCAGTTTAGGAGTCAGTAAGGACATAGGGCCTACCAGACATGATGTCTATGTGGGTACCGGGCGTGGCTGGATTGGCCACACTCGCTGCCAACACCAGGATCACCACAGGGTACACTGTGAGGATGTAGCGCACGTGCTTATCCAGGTACCAGTTCTCTATGACAAACCTGAGAGAGTTATAAGGAGGAAGAATATATTAATCAATTGGGCATCAAATCCCATGCTTAAAAAAAGGTGAGAGAAGGAAAGGTTTCTGGTGATTGTATGGTGGCCCAAAGGGGCAAATGAGCTTTTAAAATGTCGTGACAGCATGCACACAACGCAGGCACTTGCTTTGTGTGCATTACGCTGTCACTACATTTTAAACAGAATGATTTGCAGGCACTTGCCTTGTGTGCACGAGCTGTCACACAATTTTTAGGAGCTACTTTGTCGCTTAGGGCCACTGTATCATTATCTTGTCATGCCGCTGTCATAGTTTATGTATATTAAGTAAATCCACTGTTCATGAATTTGCAATGGAAAAACTACTGGCAAAGCTCAAATGGTGTGGTTTATTGAATCAACATCACTGAATTAAGAGGTTAGATAAAATGTAGGATCAAACTCTCACCATCCTATGAGTCCCAATTGGAGCAGAACTAGCACCATTATTGCAGCATCTGTCTTGGGTATTGGGGTTTGATGGTCTAAAACAACGGTCAAGTGTAAAAAAGTAGCCACAGCCCACCATGTTGCATACAAAGCCACTCCGTTTTGCACCTGTAAAAGAGTTTAAAAATACAGTGCCCATATTAGGACAGATTCAGTCCTACTGAAACTGAGTCTTCATAATATGGACACCATAAGCAGATAACACATGTCTGTACCAAAAAGTAAGTGTCTGGCACACTTGTGGAAGGTTTGTGTACACAATACAATGTTCTTGGAGAATCGTAGAAAAAAACGTTTTTGTACCAGTATTCGAATGAGCCAGAGATCATTGTTGTGATATTTATGGAGCCACGCTCCATAGACGGCCAGTCCGTAGCAGGAGAACATGATAATCACGCAGTTGGAAATGGCCTGTAATGCTGTGATCAGGAGAGTTGGCACCATCTTTCTAGGACAAACACAGAATCTAGAAAACGTAATCTGTCTTGTGAAATACTATACAAGTGATTTCCTTGCCACAAATTCAATGTAGAAACTCAAAAACAACAACTATAATTGCACAGTCAATACACATAATATGATCACTTACTCTTTGTCGTACAGAAATAACCATGCCATATTCAAAATACTATTCACGATCCAGGACAAGTAGAATCCGTAGGGCAGGACAGCAGGAGTGGTGTACATCCATGTATAGGCTTCCCTAAGGGACAGGAACATCATCAGGATAATTAACAACAACAACAAAATCCCCATCACCATCAGCCTCATCATAATCAAAAACATCATCATCATCGTCATGGCCAGAACTAGGCCTGGGAATTTTGGAAAAGTTACCGGAATTCTGCAACCCTAGCCAGGACAGTAAAAATCACTCTTTCTGCACTTTAATAATTAGTATTATTTTTTTTGTCTCACCTAAGTTAGATTGCCAATAAACACAGGCCAGTTAGCCTGGATGCCTCCTTATGGAATTGCCATGTTTGGCAATATAGCAGGAACAGATCTGGGACCAGGCTAATGTCCAGTGCAAAGTTGATTTCATTCCAGCCATGGTTTGGCTTGGAAAATAACCAAACATGTCTGAAGGAACAATGTTTACATGATTGTTGTAGTGTCAGCGAGAGTCTAGCTTTAACGGACAGTATCGTACCTTCTACGGAGATTGTGTATCAGATAGATGAACATGCCGATCAACCAGACGTTAAGGACGTCCCATAGAAAGAGTACCCATCTATCCGGGGTTAGGTGCGTTGTGGACTTGCTCAGCACATACTGTGTGGTTTGCATGAACGCACCTACATGTTCAAACACACAGGTTACAGAACATTCCGTCGGATGCAAAAAAAGTAAGTATATTTCAAACAGATGTCATTGACTTGAAGTGGACATTAAGAATTCACCTGTCCAGGGCCCAAATAGAGCCAATATGTTGAATGTCAGTGCAATTAGATAGCTGATTAGGGCCAGAAACATCAGCAAAACACGGACTGAAATGCACTCTCCCATGTTCAGGATCTGAGGACAGAAGTACAAAACTAATTTCAGTACTGACATTTCAATACATTTCAATACGGTCATTTTAGAAGTAATTTCAGTCAGAAGTCACATGTCATTTTAGTCTGTCACACCCTCATTTCACTTTGTCAAAAACATTTGATTTCTGTGTTCTACCCCGCTGCACCACATTAGGCCGTTTGTTTCGTTCCACAATGTTTCTCAGATGGCCCTATTCAACATTATTAGGCTACAACAATGCACGTATTGTTCCTAATACAATTATGTTAATTGTTTTTAAATGATACTGTAATAAGACTGATGAACAGTATGTGAAATAGAATATCTTACCTTACGACGGTGGCCCTGAAATACTGCCAATCCCTTCTAGGATAGACCTTCTAGGATATTCTGTGGGAAAAAGTCATCAACAGATTGTTCCCAGTTGCTCCCACACAGGAGAGTAGGTGGACGCAGCATGCATTAGGTTCACAATCTCGAGGATGGTCTGTCTGCTACTGGTGCTATCTCCACAGATAATAAATAGATCTGCCCATGGACGGAGAAAGACATGGGCGGAAGTAGCGGAGACTCCTCCTCTATCTCCATTCACAAGCCCACGTGAAGTCATACCCGAAGGACAATCCGCACCATTGTGTCGGGAACAAGTCGTGTCATTGTTGTAACAATGTCAACCCTTACCCAACGTTGAATAGGCCACGGCATAGGAACATTGTGGAACAAAACAAACTCCCTTATGTTGTAATAGCGACGTAGGTCACCTCAATGTTATGTCCCTGAATAAAAGAGGAGCCTGAACCTCACTCAGATATCTTAACAATCTAAATGGGCGATGTATTCCGTGGTGCCACAAGGTGTCAGATCTGCTCAATTAAATTTTTTATAGCCATGCTGTAACAGCATTTGACATATAGCCTTATACCACACAGTGTCACCATTGCGTTATTTTACGCCAGTAGGCATACCGTGCATTTAGTATCACCATGGGAATTTCTGCAATCCGTTAATTCATCCGCCAGACAGCATCGCCTGCAGCTCAATTCCTGTTTACATGTGTACGGCTTTTAAAACACCACTGAGCTCTTAAGAAAAAATCCTCCCAAACCCAATGGCAATAACTGGGCAAGGTTTCTTCTCACATCTCAGGCATGTTTTCTAATGAAAGTGACTCTCCACTACAGAGGCTGTCCTAAGATGGACACCGTAGGGTTAAGACATTGTGTCCACTCTTAAAAATAAAGGTGCAACTTGGAGACAAATAAGGTTCTTGAGAGCGATAAAATAAGGGAACCATTTTTGGGTCTCTGAAGAACCATAAATAGGATAGTTCTTTAATTATGAAGAATTATGAAGAACCATAGATGCCACGTCAAGAACCCCACATTTAACTCAAAGGTTCTTTATCAGGCAAGTTCTTTAAGGAACCTTAAGAGCTGAGGAAGAACCATTTGGGAACCTTAATTTTTTTCCAGTGTACTGAAGGGTAATTGAGACTAGTCATTTGATCCTTTTTTTTCTGTTCTGGGGACGAGGGAGCGGGCACCGGGGCACTGCTTGGTTGGTGTTCCACCTCCCGACAGAGCCCTCGACCCAGAGAGCCTACTGCGCCAGATGTTGCCCCGTGGTGTAGGGCGTTTCAAACGCTCTGCATAATTAATGACGCACTCCCCAGGGTATTAAGCACTTATGAGCTCACACACACACACGCACACACGCACACACGCACACACGCACACACGCACGCACACGCACACGCACACGCACACACACGCAGAAACCAGCCAGGCAGTCACACACACACAGAGAGTAACACTACTGGCCTATGATACTAGGAGGTAGAGGTTGGGAAGCCATGCCAATCAGAGCGATAAGGATTCTTTAAAGTTCCTTTGGTCATAGTACACTGAAGTGTCTACTGGGACCTCGTTTGCTCTTAACAATCTTGAGGACTTTTTCAGGCAGAAGGGAGGCTATTTGTCTTTTAAATCTACCTCATGGAAAACATGTGGTTTTGGAACAGTTCACATGAAGTTTCACATGTGGATATTTTTCACACAAGATTTCACAGGTGAGGCCCTGCAAACGAGTTTTGGTCGTTAGGATGACCCCGGAACTTCACACAGTGTTATCAACTTACATATTTGCCACACATTATTACATAGTATATGTTTATTTACACATGAACGATTGATTATTCAACATGTTCCTCAGCAGGGATTTGAACTCACAACCCCTTGTTTCATAGCATTCTGATCTTCCTGCTACGAGTCCACCTGTATCCCTACACTTTGGAATTCAAAGTACTTATCAGCTTCCTTAAAAATACACTCAAGATAAACTATTATATTTATCATAATGATTCAGGAGTAACATTAAAATTGGAATAATATGCCCCACCAACACTAAACTATACAGAAACCCCCTCAGCTTGCTGAAATGAAATCAAGGATGAGAGAATAGACAGATTAACTGATAACTAAAAAAGCAGTGTACTTGGCACTATTTTTCTAAGTGCAGAGATTTATTATAGGTAATGAATCTTAACAGGAGTTCTGAGAATGCTACAGGCTTTGTGGCACCGCAGAAAAAGCAGCAAACCCCATATAAGTCCAAAGATTGTTAGTTCTAATTCCAGGTGGGGTCAAACAGAAATGTCAGGTGATCATGTCAAATGTAACCCTATTGATTAAAGATGTGTACACTGTTTTAGCTGAACAGCGTATCACTTACCTTAATAAAACCCCCGTTACCATTTCATGACTTCTATTCATACAAAATAACTGTTTTCGCATGTTGAGCTGGAATTTTCACGCGAAAACAAGAGACACGTAAGGTCGTTGGTTCACGTATGAAGCCATATGTTGACCGTTAGAGATCACATGTTAACACCACCTTTTCACATGTGAATTGCAGATTCTAACTCTCGCACGCAGAGTAGCCTTTTCAAATGTGGAAAAACATTCACGTGTGAAAATTTAATTAGCAGTTTTACATGTGAAAAACGTTCAAATGTTGTCACGTGTAGTTCCATGGTATCACATTTTGACATTTTGCATCCCCATGTTGTCACATTTATTTCATGTTTTCAAATGTGCTCAAATGTTTTTACGTGTAATTTCATGTTATCACGTGTTGCTTTTAGATGTCACGTTATCACATTAACTTCACATAAGATCACATGTGAACTGCATGTGGTTTTTCTGGAAGGGAAGGTAATTCACGGTAAAAACTGCATATTTCGTCTCAATCAGAAATGACCTTTAACGCGGCGGACGTTTACATACACTCAATTAGTATTTGGTAGCATTGCCTTTAAATTGTTTAACTTGGGTCAAACGTTTCAGGTAGCCTTCCACTAGCTTCCCACAATAAGTTGGGTGAATTTTGGCCTATTCCTCCTGACAGAGCTGGTGTAACTGAGTCAGGTTTGTAGGCCTTGCTCACACATGCTTTTTCAGTTCTGCCCACACATTTTCTATAGGATTGAGGTCAGGGCTTTGTGATGGCCACTCCAATACCTTGACTTTGTTGTCCTTAAGCCATTTTGCCAAAACTTTGGAAGTATGCTTGGGGTCATTGTCCATTTGGAAGACCGATTTGCGAACAAGCTTTAACTTCCTGACTGATGTCTTGAGATGTTGCTTCAATATATCCACATCATTTTCCTACCTTATGATGCCATCTATTTTGTGAAATGCACCAGTCCCTCCTGCTGCAAAGCACCCCCACCACATGATGCTGCCAACCCCTGTGCTTCACGGTTGGGATGGTGTTCTTTGGCTTGCAAGCCTCCCCCTCTTTCCTCCAAACAGAACGATGGTCAATATGGCCAAACAGTTATATTTTTGTTTCAACAGCTCAGAGGACATTTCTCCAAAAAGTACAATCTTTGTTTCCATGTGCAGTTGCAAACTGTAGTCTGGCTTTTTTATGGCGGTTTTGGAGCAGTGGTTTCCTCCTTGCTGAGCAGCCTTTCAGGTTATTTCGATATAGGACTTGTTTTACTGTGGATATAGATACTTTTGTACCCGTTGTTCTGGGATTGATTTGCACTTTTCGCACCAAAGTACGTTCATCTCTAGGAGACAGAAAGCGTCTCCTTCCTGAGCGGTATGATGGCTGCGTGGTCCCATGGTGTTTATACTTGAGTACTATTGTTTGAACAGATGAACGTGGTACCTTCAGGCATTTGGAAATTGCTCCCAAGGATGATCCAGACATGGAGGTCTACAATTATTTTCCTGAGGTCTTGGCTGATTTCTTTTGATTTTCCCATGATGTCAAGCAAAGAGGCACTGAGTTTGAAGGTATGCCTTGAAATACATCCACAAGTGACTCAAATTATGTCAATTAGCGTATCAGAAGCCATGACATATTCTGGAATTTTCCAAGCTGTTTAAAGGCACAGTCAACTTAGTTTATGTAAACTTCTGACCCACTGGAATTGTGATACACTGAAATAATCTGTCTGTAAACAATTGTTGGAAAAATTACTTGTGTTATGCTGTTAGGGGTGTTGTCATCTGAAGAATCGGACCAAAGTGCAGCGTGGTAAGTGTTCATGACTTTTATTTAAACTGAACACTAGAACAAAATAACAAAGTGCAAAAACGAAACCGAAACAGTCCTGTCAGGTGTAGAAAACACTAAAAATAACTACCCACAAAAACCATGTGGGAAAAAGCTACCTAAGTATGGTTCTCAATCAGAGACAACGATAGACAGCTGCCTTTGATTGAGAACCACACCCGGCCAAACACAAAGAAATAGAAAACATAGAAAATGAACATAGAATGCCCACCCAAATCACACCCTGACCAAACCAAAATAGAGACATAAACAGCTCTCTACGGTAAGGCGTGACATATGCGCAAAGAGGATATCCCAACTGACTTGCCAAAACTATAGTTTGTTCACAAGACATTTGTGGGGTGGTTGAAAAATGAGTTTTAATGACTCCAACCTAAGTGTCTGTAAACTTCCGATTTCAACTGTATCTGCACAATCTAAGGCTGTAGGTTTCATTGACAGAGACCATCAAATCTTATTTGTAGGGTGTCCATATTAAGAAAGCCTCAGTTTCAGCCGGACTGTTGAGACTGAGGCTGTCCTAAAATGGACACAGTGTGTAGTTCCTTAAATAATATCACAATCCTTAAAAACTGCACCATGAAATGCCAGAATCAACACTACTCTGTTTTGAAACAGACATTGCAGAAAGAATCTACAAAGAATAGGTTCCGCAATGGCTACAACAATGATCCCTTACAGTCTTAAATCAATACAACTACACTCTTAAAAATAAAGGTGCAAGTTTGAACCAAATAAGGCTCTTGAGTGTGATGCCTTAGGTGACAATTTTAAGGTCTCTGAAGAACCATAAATGGGAGGTTTCTTTTAAGAACCACACACAAATCAAAAGCTAGAAATGTTTCAGCCCTCCAGGACAGGAATTGAACAGCCCTGCTGTAGGGTTTTAAGCCGTATTTGTATATTTCCCAGGGTGTTCGTTAGTGACAGAAACATGGTTATTGTGTTAATACATTTTCAGTCCTATGGCCTTCACCAAGTTAGATCCTGAGTGTTCATTTATCTATTTACAGTGTTAATTTAACTCTTGACTCAACATTGGAAATGTTGCACTGAAAGATCAACACTAGGCAACACTGGACAATTTGCTGTGTGCTATGAAAAGGGACAGATCTGCAGGTTTCCATATCAAGAGGCTTTTCGAATACTGAACCCCACAATAAAATCACACTTAACTTAAAGGTTCTTTATCGGGCAACAGTACTCCAAGGGACCTTAACCTCTAATTCCTCCCAAACCCGGATCCGGGAGCACCCCCATCAGTAAAAAAGCTGACTAGCATAGCCTAGCATAGCGTCACAAGTAAATACTAGCATCTAAATATCATTAAATCACAAGTCCAAGACACCAGATGAAAGATACACATCTTGTGAATCCAGCCATCATTTCTGATTTTTAAAATGTTTTACAGGGAAGACACAATATGTAAATCTATTAGCTAACCACGTTAGCAAAAGACACCACTTTTCTTACTCCACCATTTTTTTACTGCATCAGTAGCTATCACAAATTCGACCAAATAAATATATAAATAGCCACTAACCAAGAAACAACTTCATCAGATGACAGTCTGATAACATATTTATTGTATAGCATATGTTTTGTGAGAAAAATGTGCATATTTCAGGTATAAATCATAGTTTACCATTGCAGCCACCATCACAACTCTCACCAAAGCGACTAGAATAACTACAGAGACCATCGTGTATTACCTAATTACTCATCATAAAACATTTCTTAAAAATACACAGCGTACAGCAAATGAAAGACACAGATCTTGTGAATCCAGCCAATATTTCAGATTTTCTAAGTGTTTTACAGCGAAAACACAATATAGCGTTATATTAGCTTACCACAATAGCAAACATCACAACAGCATTGATTCAAGCCAAAAATAGCGATAACGTATAAACCACCAAAATATATTAATTTTTTCACTAACCTTCTCAGAATTCTTCAGATGACAGTCCTATAACATCATATTACACAATGCATATAGAGTTTGTTCGAAAATGTGCATATTTAGCGGCACAAATCGTGGTTATACAATGTGATTAGTGGCCAAAATTTCAAGCAATCTGTCCGGCGCCATCTTGGAGAGGCACCTAATCTAATCAAAAACTATTCATAAACTTGACTAAAAAAATACAGATTGGACAGCAAATGAAAGATAAATTAGTTCTTAATGCAATCGCTGTGTTATATTTTTAAAATTAACGTTACTGCGCAATACAGCGTGCGCTAAAGCGAGACCGCACCGAAATTCATGGCGGAATTATTATTTGACATTTGTCAACATAAATACGAATTAACAGCATAAAGACTGCTTACTATTTGCTGAGCTTCCATCAGAATCTTGGGCAAGGTGTCCTTTCTCCAGAACAATCGTCTTTTGGTTGAAAGATGTCCTCTTCTCCTGTCGAAATAGCCGCTAACGTTAGCTATGTGCCGGAAAGGTGTCCAACTCCTGATAGCGCTATCAGTCACAAAGAAATCCCAGAAAATCGCAATAAACTGGTATAAACTGCTATAAGTCGGTTTAAATTAACTACCTTATGATGTCTTTAACAACTATAACGAATAAAAACATGACCGGAGATATAGAACTGCTGAAACGAAAGCTTTGCAGGAGGCCATTGTGATGTCCCTGCTGCGCCAGGTGCCCCGTTGAAAAGAACGGTACTTCCGTTCCACGGTCTTATATAGGGCCCCAGATTGCGCAATCCACTCCATTCAAATTCTCCCCGCTTACTGACATCTAGAGGAAGGCGTATGCAGTGCATGTAGCCCGATGGCTTACATGGGGACTTATAAACTGACCTCAGAACAGGGACCTCGATTTCTGAAATCTCACTCCCTGACAGGAAATGTGCTGCAGAATGAGTTATGTTTCACTCAGAGAAATAATTCAAACGGTTTTAGAAACTAGAGAGTGTTTTCTATCCAATAGTAATAATAATATGCATATTGTACGAGCAAGAATTGAGTACGAGGCAGTTTAATTTGGGAACGAATTTTTACAAAGTCGAAATGGCGCCCCCCTAGTGTCAAGATTTAATGGTCCCGAACACTCATTCTGATACCCATATAAAATAGCCCTTTGAGTGACTAAAATAGCACCCATAACAATTGTTTTGTATATAAACACAATCAAATTGACTTAAAAGACAGCTCTTTAAAACACCTATGTCAAGAAACTTGGATGGAGTAAAATCAGCTCAAGCTAATTTGGTCGTAGACAAAGCAACTCGCAAAAACATTTAAATTCCATCAATTATGTAAAAAAAAAATGTATTCATGTCCCGTTTGGCATGTCTCTTGTGATGTGATACACAGCCTCGCTGACAGATGTGTTGACATGACAACTGCGTCAGAGTTTTGAACAACCCCCCCTGTTTTGTTCCATGCTGGCTGAAGCCGTAGCTAGCCAGAAACTAGCTAACACCAGACACAGATAAAAGGGGAAACATATAAGTATCTTTGCCGTAGATTACTAGTGTAAACTATATTTGCTGACATCCTAGAGTCAAATTTTGGCATCAGTAGAGTAGCTATATAAACCAGGCCCCTCTGCAAACACGCCTTCTCCTATGTTGGTTACAAGGCGTTACTTATTTAAATGAGTTAACAGAATATCATGTTACCATTGGTGCATTAAAATGAGAGTTAAGGGGAGGTCACCTTGTCCCCTTAATAATGAATCCAAGTGTTTGACCTGGGGGAGGGAATCAGTAACTTTATGATCAATGTAGAAGCAACAGGAATTTTTCATACTTTGGTCATCATACTTTAATCTCGTTTCATCCAAATGTCATCCAGTTTTGTGGAAAACATGATTTTGACTGTTCATGACCTTTAAGAGCCGAGGAAGAACCATTTAAGAACCTTTATTGTTTTGAGTGTATGACGACTATATGACTATTAATAATAATGGCTAGCAGCATTTTATAAGAATTAATTCCACAGGTATTTCTGAATCATTTTCAGGGTTCCAGCCAAATTCATCTGGCCCTAATAGCATTGCATTGTTTCCATGGTTACAGCCAGGGATGGACATAAATTACAAATGACAAAATACCCAAAAGACCAATGTATCAAAATAATTTTGCAAAGTATTGTCATTCATGACAATTTGTGTATTTTGAAATTGAAAATACAAAAATAAATTTGCAAGTAGCCGGCTGAACAGCAAAAAACATTCTCAGTAACGGTTACTTTCACTTCCTACTTGCTATGGCTGTGATATATTGTTGTTTATCTACTTTAGTTGAATGCACTGTCACTTTGAATAAGAGCGTCTGCTGATTTACCAATATTTAAATGTATATGTGAAAATGAACAACTGTCATTGTTTCAGCATGCAGAGCTAATTAGAGTAATACTCGGTATTCTTGGCTATGGTTATTTCTCTCTCTCTCTCTCTCTCTCTCTCTCTCTCTCTCTCTCTCTCTCTCTCTCTCTCTCTCTCTCTCTCTCTCTCTCTCTCTCTCTCTCTCTCTCTCTCTCTCTCTCTCTCTCTCTCTCTCTCTCTCTCTCTCTCTCTCTTTTCTCTCTTTTCTCTCTTTTCTCTCTCTCTCCTGTTTGACTCCTACATGCACAGTTTAATAATGAAGGACCGTGACTAACGAGCTGTGTGTTTTCAAATTCTTGTTTACCCTCCATCTCTCACTTTAGATGGCGTGTGACTTTCACGCTAAATCTGTGTCAGACATTCGCTTTCCTTCTGGAATGAATGCAACACCCAGTGCCAATTAAGTACCCGGGACCAATAGTGTGGGCTTGACAGAGATTACAAATGACGATGAAAAAGACAACTGTGGTGAGATTCTATGCTTGATGTAAATGAGCTACAGAGCCGTATGGCTCGTGTTTTGGACAATGTGTTCTATTTTGCACATCACCTCAATCATAGTATACTTCCTATTACTGTAGACTCAATTAGGGTTAAGTGCCTTGCTCAAGGGCACAGCGACAGCTTTTCTACCTAGTTGGCTCAGGGATTTGAACCAGTGACCTTTAGGTTATTGGCCCAATGCTCTTAAATTGCTAGGCTACCTGCTGACACACACACACACACACACACACACACACACACACACACACACACACACACACACACACACACACACACACACACACACACACACAGTCTCATGTATGATGAATGCATGTTTTTTTTTACAATTGTTTGTTATCAATATCTATGTTTTTGCATGTTCATTGATTAATTAATCTTACGCTACTCAAATATAAATAACATTTTTCTAAACCATTCCAATCTGTTACTTGGATTTATTGCACCCATTACAGAAATGGTTGTTCCAGTTGAGATGTTTAAGCCAGTTTCATGTCTTCATCTTCCCAACCCTGGCACTGGCAGTCATTTTGAATGCAGGTTGCACAAGTTTCAGGCAAATGTATTAGGGTAAATGCAGGCCTTATGAAATATAGTGCATTCAGAAAGTATCCCTTTGCTATGAGACTGGAAATTGAGCTCAGCTGCATCCTATTTCCATTGATCATCCTTGAGATGTTTCTACACCTTGATTGGAGTCCACCTGTGGTAAATTCAATTGATTTGACATGATTTGGAAAGGCACACACCTGTCTATATAAGGTACCACAGTTGACAGTGCATGTCAGAGCAAAAACCAAGCCATGAGGTCGAAGGAATTGTCCGTAGAGCACTGAGATAGGATTGTGTCGAGGCGCAGATCTGGGGAAGGGTACCAAAACATTTCTGCAGCATTGAAGGTCCCCAATAACACTGTGTACTCCATCACTCTAAAATGGAAGAAGTTTGGAACCACCAAGACTCTTCCTAGAGTTGAAAAAGTATGAATGCAACAACCATTTTGCACCCTGGGAAATATGCAATTAAGGCTTAAAACCCTACAGTGGGGCTATTCCATTCCGATCCTGGAGGGCCAAAACATTTCCGATTTGTGTATGGTTCTTCAAAGAACCATCCCATTTACGGTTCTTCAGAGACCCTAAAATGGTTCATCTATGGCATTGCTCCCAAGAACCTTATTTGGTTCCAAATTGCATATTTATTGTTAACCTCTACTTCCTCAGAAACCCGGGTCCGGGAGCACCCCCACCAGTAAAAAAGCTGACTAGCATAGGCTAGCATAGCGTCACAAGTAAATAGTAGCATCTAAATATCATTAAATCACAAGTCCAAGACACCAGATGAAAGATACACATCTTGGTAATCAAGCCATCATTTCTGATTTTTAAAATGTTTTACAGGGAAGACACAATATGTAAATCTATTAGCTAACCACGTTAGCAAAAGACACCAGTTTTTTTACTCCACCAGTTTTTTACTCCATCAGTAGCTATCACAAATTCGACCAAATAAAGATATAAATAGCCACTAACCAAGAAACAAATTCATCAGATGACAGTCTGATAACATATTTATTGTATAGCATATGTTTTGTTAGAAAAATGTGCATATTTCAGGTATAAATCATAGTTTACCATTGCAGCCACCATCACAACTCGACTAGAATAACTACAGAGAGCAACGTGTATTACCTAATTACTCATCATAAAACATTTCTTAAAAATACACAGCGTACAGCAATTGAAAGACACAGATCTTGTGAATCCAGACAATATTTCAGATTTTCTAAGTGTTTTACAGCGAAAACACAATATAGCGTTATATTAGCTTAGCACAGTAGCAAACCAAACAACAGCATTGATTCCAGCCAAACATAGCGATAACGTATTCACCACCAAAATATATTAATTTTCACTAACCTTCTCAGAATACTTCAGATGACAGTCCTGTAACATCATATTACACAATGCATATAGAGTTTGTTCGAAAATGTGCATATTAAGTGGCACAAATCGTGCTTATACAATGAAAATAGTGTCCAAATACTCAAGCAATCTGTCCGGCGCCATCTTGGAAAGACACCTATTCTTATCGAAAACTATTCATAAACTTGACTAAAAAAATACAGGTTGGACAGCAATTGAAAGACAAATTAGTTCTTAATGCAATCGCTGAATTACATTTTTAAAATTAACGTTACTGTGCAATACAGGGTGCAATACAGGGTGCGATAACGCAAGGCTACACGGCAAATAATGGCATCTTATGCATTTTACTTTTTCAACAGAACAACGAATTATCAGCATAAATAGTTCTTACTATTAGCTGAACTCCCATCAGAATCTTGGGAAAGGTGTCCTTTGGCCAAAAGAATCGTTGCTGGGTTGGAGAATGTTTTCTTCCACGTTGCAATTAGCAGTACACAATGGCATGCGAGAGAGAGATACCCAACTCAATACAACGGCAGAAAATGAAATGCCCGAAAATCGCAATATACTGACATAAACTGATATAAATCGGTTTAAAATAACAAGATTATGATGTCTTTAAAGCCTATATCGAATAAAAACAGAGCCGGATATATCTAGGAGCTAAAACCAGAGCTTCTAAAACGACATGCCAAGACCCTCTCTGCGTCAGCGCGAAGATCCAAAAGGGTGGCCACATCGATTCCAATCAATTTATAGACTTTCGGCTCTGCGTAGAGACTCCATTTCAAGGCCCTCTATTCGCTGACACCCAGGGGAAGGCGTATGCAGTGCATCTCAACCAATAGAAGACAGGCAAAGTTATACACAGGTCTGAGAACAGGTTTGGAAAAATCTGCATTCTCAACTCCACATAGGGAAATTGCTCTAAGTCCAGTTCTGTTTCACTTACAGACATAATTCAAACGGTTTTAGAAACTAGAGAGTGTTTTCTATCCAATAGTAATAATAATATGCATATTGTACGAGCAAGAATTGAGTACGAGGCAGTTTAATTTGGGAACACCAAGAAAAAAATAGTGCTAACAGCTCCCCCTATTGACAAGAAGTTTTTAAGAGTGTATATGGTGCACTATAAAAGGGAACATCTCTTAACACAGACTTGAAGTGGTGTCACCTTTTTGTCATTGAACCGGATTTGTTTAGGTTGCGCATTGCACACTTTTCCAACATGGAAGGCTCCTACTGAACAACTACCTTTATCAGCTTCCTTTGTGTCTGAAAGATGAGCGAGTATTGGGGATGTGGCAGGAGCAGAACTCTGTGTCAAGGTCTTTAGTCATTATGATTAGTCCCACCTCTGGCACTTGTCACTTCAGGTAGGACAGGGTAACCGCAGAGAGAGAAAGAGTGAGATCATTGAGAGAGAGAGAGTGTGTATGTGTGTGTGTGTGTGTGTGTGTGTGTGTGTGTGTGTGTGTGTGTGTGTGTGTGTGTGTGTGTGTGTGTGTGTGTGTGTGTGTGTGTGTGTGTGTGTGTGTGTGTGTGTGTGTGTGTGTGTGTGTAAAAGCGCTGAAGCGAGGATAATACAGCCACTCGGCCAGAGCGTTCAGGAACACCTTCTACCTGTCAGTGAATCACGCACCAAGGATCTTGCTACTTTCTGTCTTTATCTAAAGGGCATTACACTAACAGAATTCCAAAACAATGGCAAACGTCTCGCAGTAATGCTCCCTGCCACGATAGAGCCCTCTTACTTACGTACTACTAAAATGTATCAACCCCATCAAAAATGTCCATGAATTATAATCCACATTTTCTGTTGCTGCAGGATTATTTTCATGCTGTAGCAAACTGTCTCAAATGAAGATCCTAAATCCATATATACGTACACTTCTTGAAATGTTTAATCATGCCATCCACCTCCTAAGTGGAATACTGTGGGAAATGAAAAAGACGTAAGGCACTGCACCTTTCATTTCACTCCATCTCTCATTTGAATCATTTCAATCTGAACTGATATACTAGACAGTAGACACGCTGCTAATATTGTCAAGAACCACTTTATCGGCTATGTCACAGTTTTGCTTCAAGCAAATCTTCCAGTCTTCACGAGAACACGAAAAGGTTGACGGATGTCCCTTTGGGCTATTCTATCGATCCATAAGTCACAGAGAAAATGTACTCATGTTCTCCCATCCAGTCCAACTGACTTCATGTCCTCTGAACCCCTTGCTACATGAGTCCAGATCTAAATTTATCTCAAAGGTTTGATACGGTTTACCAAGACATTCTATTAACCAGTGTCATGAATTCATAATGAGATATGAAGTAGATGGCACACACACACACACGTGACAACCACCGCCGTCATGTCTAACACATACATGACAGGCCCACACTTTTATTTTTGCCTCGGGGTGGAAAATAAAGGAAAATAAATAAATGATTGAACATCTCATTGTACCTGTGGGTGGTGGCATTACAGCCACAACAAAAAGGATGGAAAGAATTTCTCCCTGACTGATAAATTAGATTTCTTCAGTGGTTGGATAGCTCTAATAAGCCATGTATTCATTCATTCATTCATTAATTCATTCATATAATAATAAGATATGCCACTTAGCAGATGTTTTTACCCAAAGAGACTTAGTGCTTTAATCTAAAGTGGCCGTAGTGAGTGCATACCTTTTCGCAGTCATTCATTCATTCATTCATTCATTCATTGAAATCGTGTGCACTAATGAATACAATCCAGATAGACAAGGTTCCACTCCTTCCTGTCCTCTCCTGTCATAAAGTCATTTACCACTCCTAACGAGCTGAATTGAACCAGTGGCTGTGGAGAATGGAGAGAGGATATGGTCATCAAATTGGACTGCTAATACTCATTAGCAGTTCACATGCCGACTATCATTCTTTAATTGACAAGATGAAACATGGCTGATTGGCTTAATTTTGTTCTTTACAAGGGCCCTGTCGTTATATTAAGTTCATTTGAAAACGGTCGATGATATATCAGCTGCAAATACACTCAGATATTTTTTAAATCAAATAACTTGAATGAAAGGTAACACTTTACATCAATTATATTTCCTTTGTGTATTAATGCTATAATTTCACTTGCAACAACATCAACTCAATATATTTTACACCCATAGGTTATGTCGAGATTACAGCAGGTCAGGACCCCTATTAATGAAAACATGTTATTCTCCTCACATGTGAAAAGGCGGTGTTAACATGTGAACTCTAAATGGAATGCATGTGAACACATGGTTTCAACTGATCTCACGTGTCTTTTCAGCTCAACATGTGAAAACAGCTATTTCACGACATGAGGTAAACAACAGTTTTCCATCAATAGAATCAACTAGGGAGGTAACGTGATATCATAAGGGAATTGCTTAGACCACACTTACCTTTAGAACAGGTTATCTCAAAGCTATGGCAGAGAAGTGGCCTATGTGAGCACTTTAACACTAGCCTTAACGTACAGTTAAAGTAGCCATCACCAATAAGTGAATGAACTTCAGAGATAATAGGCTGGTTTGTGCTGAGAATAACATGCTTTTATTAGCCGAACAGAATTGCCTACAAAAAGAGGTTTGTGATAGGCCTTTAATTGAAATGAAGAGACATTTGTTTAATCGTTGAAGTGTTGGCTAATGGTTTACTGTAACATGAGGAAGCTATCTGATTTTCAGTAGAACCGATGACAACAACCTATTCATTTGATGGTAAGTAAAATATTGATTTGAGTGCATCCTCAAGAAGGAGCGCTTGAGAGGGAGAACTGTGTTCTTCTGGCTGCAAGCCCGAGGCCGCCCACAATATGACAACAGCCACTTCAAGTGCAGGGCGCGAAATTCAAAATATATTTTTTAGAAATATTTTACTTTCACACATTAACAAGTCCAATACAGCAAATGAAAGGTACACATCTTGTGAATCCAGCCAACATGTCCGATTTTTAAAATGTTTTACAGCGAAAACAGCACGTATATTTATATTAGCTCACCACCAAATACAAAAAAGGACAGACATTTTTCACAGCACAGGTAGCATGCATAAAGCCAACCTAACTAACCAAGAACCAACCAAACTAACCAACAAACAACTTCATCAGATGACAGTCTTATAACATGTTATTCAATAAATCTATGTTTTGTTTGAAAAATGTGCATATTTCAGGTATAAATCATAGTTTACATTGCAGCTACAATCAGAAATTGCACCGAAAGCAGCCATAATAATTACAGACACCAACGTCAAATAGCTAATTACTCATCATAAAACATTTCTGAAAAATACATAGTGTACAGCAAATGAAAGACAGGCATCTTGTGATTCCAGCCAATATTTCCGATTTATTAAGTGTTTTACAGCGAAAACACAATATAGCGTTATATTAGCTTACCACAATAGCCAGAAACACAAGCCATTTCCCAGTAGCAAAAGTTAGCGATCGTAACAAACAAGCAAAAGATATATAATTTTTGACTAACCTTGATATGCTTCATCAGATGACAGTCCTATAACATCAGGTTATACATACACTTATGTTTTGTTCGAAAATGTGCATATTTAGAGCTGAAATCAGTGGTTATATATTGTGCTAACGTAGCTACTTTTTCCCACAACGTCCGGATATTTTTCTGACACTTTTTCTGACACACATATTCTGACCAAATAGCTATTCATAAACATAACTAAAAAATACATGTTGTATAGGAAATGATAGATCCATTAGTTCTTAATGAAATCGCCGTGTTAGAATTCTAAAAATAACTTCATTACGACATACAGCTTCGGTGTAGCTAGAGAGTACCCAAAAGCTGGGCGCCGACGACTAGTTCACATGTACGACAGATATATGAAATAGCATCATAAAATGTTTCCTACTTTTGCTGATCTTTCATCAGAATGTTGGACAAGGGGTCCTTTGTCAAGAACAATCGTTGTTTGGATTTAGAACGGCCTCTTTCCCTCTCGATTTAGCAAGCACACTAGCCAAGTGGCACGAATCTCTCCATGTCAACAAACGGAAGAGAACGGAACACGGCAAAACTCCCGAAAAAATTTCAATAATCTGATTAAACTATATTGAAAAAACATACTTTACAATGATATGGTCACATGTATCAAATAAAATCAAAGCCGGAGATAGTAGTCGCCTATAACGAAAGCTTTTCATAAGGCAATCCCCGGTCCCTTCTCGCGCCTTCCTGAAAACAGGAAATGGGTGACACGTCATTCCAAGAGCTTTTATTCCACTTCAGACCAAGATAAACACTCCATTTCTTCTCTCACCGCCTCTTGACATCCAGGGGAAGGTGTATGACGTGCATGTATACTAATATGTATCATGCCCATTTATAGGCAGGACCTAGAACAGAGCCTCAATTTCAGACTTTCCACTTCCTGGTCAGGAAGTTTGTGCCAAAT
Organism: Salvelinus namaycush; assembly: GCF_016432855.1. Classification (NCBI taxonomy): domain Eukaryota; kingdom Metazoa; phylum Chordata; class Actinopteri; order Salmoniformes; family Salmonidae; genus Salvelinus; species Salvelinus namaycush. Next base: position 4,984,235 of record NC_052339.1, on the reverse strand, counting down.
GAGTTCTGTTTTACTCACAGATATAATTCAAACGGTTTTAGAAACTAGAGAGTTTTTTCTATCCAATAGTAATAATAATATGCATATTGTACGAGCAAGAATTGAGTACGAGGCCGTTTGAAATGGGCACCTTTTATCTGGCTACTCAATACTGCCCCTGCAGCCCAAACAGGTTAATGGATGGATTTGGCAGGTGCAAGTGCTTTTTAAAGAAATAAAATAATTGATTTCAGACACTGTTTGAAGAGGTAGGGTTTCAGATGTTTTCCGGAAGATGGGCAGGGGGAAGCTGGTTCCACCATTGGGGTGCCAGGACAGAGAAGAGCTTTTTACTGGGCTGAGTGGGAGCTGGGCCAAGATACCTGAGGTGGTGGAATGGAGTGCTCGGGTTGTGGCCTCATGCAGTAGTATTAATAATAATAATTTTAAAAATAAAAGATCGCTACCTTACTATTCTGCACAGGCTGACACAGACTTATAAGGCTAATTGAAGCACTTCAACTGCACCAATAATAAGAAGAGTACCAGTCAAAAGTTTGGACACACATACTCATTCAAGGATTTTTCCTTATCTTTACTATTTTCTACATTGTAGAATAATAGTGAAGACATTTAAACTATGAAATAAGGCATATGAAATCATGTAGTAACCAAAAAAGTGTTAAACAAATCAAAATATATTTGAGATTCTTCAAAGTAGCCACCCTTTGACTTGATGACAGCTTTGCACACTCTTGGCATTCTCTCAACCAGCTTCACGTGGAATGCTTTTCCAACAGTCTTGAAGGAGTTCCCACATATTGCTGAGCACTTGTTGGATCCTTTACCTTCACTCTGCAGTCCAACTCATCCCAAACCATCTCAATTGGGTTGAGGTCGGGTGATTGTGGAGGCCAGGTCATCTGACGCAGCACTTCCTCACTCTCCTTATGGGCCAAATAGCCCTTACACAGCCTGGAGGTGTGTTGGGTCATTGTCCTGTTGAAAAACAAATATTAGTCCCACTAAGCGCAAACCAGATGGGATGGCGTATCGCTGCAGAATGCTGTGGTAGCCATGCTGGTTAAGTGTGCCTTGAATTCTAAATAAATCACTGACAGTGTCACCAGCAAAGCACCATCACACCTCTTCCTCCATGCTTCACGGTAGGAATCACACATGCAGAGATCATCCATTCACCTACTGTGCGTTTCACAAAGACGAGGAGTCTTATGGCTTGGGGGTAGAAGCTATTTAGGAGCCTCTTGGACCTAGACTTGGCACTGCGGTACCGCTTGCCGTGAAGTAGCAGAGAGAACAGTCTATGACTAGGGTGGCTGGAGTCTTTTACAATTTTCAGGGCCTTCCTCTGACACCGCCTGGTATAGAGGTCCTGGATGACAGGAAGCTTGGCCCCGGTGATGTACTGGGCCGTACTCACTACCCTCTGTAGTGCCTTGCGGTCTGAGGCCGAGCGGTTGCCATACCAGGCAGTGATGCAACCCGTCAGGATGCTCTTGAAGGTGCAGCTGTAAAACCTTTTGAGGATCATAGCGCTTGGTGAGTTTTGCAACTGCACTTGAAGAAACTTTTTAAGTTCTTGAAATTTTGACCGATTGACCGACCTTCATGTCTTAATTAAAGTAATGACGGACAGTCGTTTCTCTTTGCTTATTTGAGCTGTTGTTGCCATAATATGGACTTTGTTCTTCTGTATACCACCCCTACCTTGTCACAACACAACTGATTGGCTCAAATTCATTAAGAAGGAATAAATTCCACAAGTTAAGTTTAACAAGGCACACCTTTCCAAATCCGGAAACTATAATTTCGAAAACAAAACGTTTATTCTTTCAGTGAAATGCGGAACCGTTCCTTAACGGGTGGCATCCCTAAGTCTAAATATTGCTGTTACATTGCACAACCTTCAATGTTATGTCATAATTATGTACAATTCTGGCAAATGAATTACAGTCTTTGTTAGGAAGAAATGGTCTTCACATAGTTCGCAACTAGCCAGGCGGCTCAAACTGCTGCATATACCCTGACTCTGCTTGCACGGAACGCAAGAGAAGTGACCCAATTTTTGAATTGAATTTCCAATTCATGTTAGCAGGCAATATTAACTAAATATGCAGGTTTAAAAATATATACTTGGGTATTGATTTTAAAGAAATGCATTGATGTTTATGGTTAGGTACACATTGGTGCAAAGACAGTGCTTTTTTCGCGAATGCACTTGTTAAATCATCACCCGTTTGGCGAAGTAGGCTTATATGCAAGGCAGGACAAGCTAGATAAACTAGTAATATCATCAACCATGTGTAGTTAACTAGTGATTATGTTAAGATTGATTGTTTTTTATAAGATAAGTTTAATGCTAGCTAGCAACTTACCTTGGCTTCTTGCTGCACTCGCGTAACAGGTAGTCAGCCTGCCACGCAGTCTCCTCGTGGAGTGCAATGTAATCGGCCACAATCGGTGTCCAAAAATGCTGATTACCGATTGTTATGAAAACTTGAAATTGGCACTAATTAATCGCCCATTCCGATTAATTGGTCGACCTCTAGTTTGGACCATTCTAGTTTGTTGCTGATGTGGACACCAAGGAACTTGAAGCTCTCAACCTGCTCCACTACAGCCCCGTCGATGAGAATGGGGGCGTGCTCGGTCCTCCTTTTCCTGTAGTCCACAATCATCTCCTTAGTCTTGGTTACGTTGAGGGATAGGTTGTTATTCTGGCACCACCCGGCCAGGTCTCTGACCTCCTCCCTATAGGCCATCTCGTTGTTGACGGTGATCAAGCCTACCACTTTTGTGTTGTCTGCAAACTTAATGATGGTGTTGGAGTCTTGCCTGGCCATGCAGTCGTGGGTGAACAGGGAGTACAGTAGGGGACTGAGCACGCACCCCTGGGGGGCTCCAGTGTTGAGGATCAGCGTGGCAGATGTGTTGCTACCTACCCTCACCACCTGGGGGCGGGCCGTCAGGAAGTCCAGGATCCAGTTGCAGAGGGAGGTGTTTAGTCCCAGCATCCTTAGCTTATTGATGAGCTTTGATGGTACTATGGTGTTGAACGCTGAGCTGTAGTCAATGAATAGCATTCTCACGTAGGTGTTCCTGTTGTCTAGGTGGGAAAGGGCAGTGTGGAGTAAAATAGAGATTGCATCTGTGGATCTGTTTGGGCGGTATGCAAATTGGAGTGGGTCTAGGGTTTCTGGGATAATGGTGTTAATGTGAGCCATTACCAGCCTTTCAAAGCACTTCATGGCTACGAACGTGAGTGCTACGGGTCTGTAGTCATTTAGGCAGGTTGCCTTCGTGTTCTTGGGCACAAGGACTATGGTGGTCTGCTTGAAACATGTTGGTATTACAGACTCAATCAGGGACATGTTGAAAATGTCAGTGAAGACACCTGCCAGTTGGTCAGCACATGCCCGGAGCACACGTCCTGGTAATCCGTCTGGCCTCGCAGTTCTGAATGTTGACCTGTTTAAAGGTCTTACTCACATCGGCTACGGAGAGCGTGATCACACAGTCATCTGGAACAGCTGATGCTCTCATGCATGCCTCAGTGTTGCTTGCCTCGAAGCGAGCATAGAAGTGATTTAGCTCGTCTGGTAGGCTTGTGTCACTGGGCAGCTCGCGGCTGTGCTTTCCTTTGTAGTCTGTAATAGTTTGCAAGCCCTGCCACATGAGACGAGCGTCGGAGCCGGTGTAGTACGATTCAATCTTAGCCCTGTTACGGATACAAGTATCCTGTATGTGTATTTGTTTTCTTTCCTTCTGCCCTAGTCACAGGTGTCACTCATCAGTCGCCAATCAGTCGCCAATCAGTCGCTACTGAAGACACACCTGCTCCTTTTCCCTTACCCAATCACATCCCCTTTCCCTTGGTTTAAAAACCCAGTCAGTTGGTTTCCCTGTCTCTCTGTCTCTCTGTCTTTCTGTCTCTCTGTATCTCTCTCCCCCTCTCTCTTTGTATGCAGCTATCTCTCTTTTGTTTTTGCACCTACATCTCACATTGTCCGTTATCATACGAGTATGTATTGCTGTGGTGTATGGGTTGTTTGTTTGTTGGTGGGAAAAGGGGATACCAAGCCAAGTTGCCCTTGGGCATACATTACCCGTAGGAAAACTTTGTCTAAGTACCCTAGTTAGAACTGGGCGGACCAACCACTGTATTTTATAGGTTAGTTAGCTAGCTGTTCTTGAAGCAGGTAAGACTACTTGATATTTATTAGTTCTTTCCTTCCAGCTCACCCCCCCCCCTTACAGTGTTTGAACAATAAACCTAAAGTGTTTGACGTTAGGTTTAGGTTGTCCGTTTTTTTGTTATTGTTCTCACTGTTCCTTTTCACTGTTATGATTTGCATGAGATATATTACGGGTCTCGTTTCCATCCCCCCTAGACTGCAGGGCAAAAGGATTTCTTATAAGCTTCCGGGTTAGAGTCCCGCACCTTGAAAGCGGCAGCTCTACCTTTCAGCTCAGTGCATATATTGCCTGTAATTCATGGCTTCTGGTTGGGGTATGTACGTACAGTCACTGTGGGGACGACGTCCTCGATGCACTTATTGATAAAGCCAGTGACTGATGTGGTGTACTCCTCAATGCCATCGGAAGAATCCCGGAACATGTTCCAGTCTGTGATAGCAAAACAGTCCTGTAGTTTAGCATCTGCTACTTCATGATTATGATTGTGTTATTTCATAGTTTTGATGTCTTCACTATTATTCTACAATGTAGAAAATAGTAAAAAACCCTTGAATGTGTAGGTGCGTCCAAACTTTTGACTGGTACTGTATATGTAGTAATATCTATATCTAGTAGTATCTATATGTTTTTACGCTATATTCACACATTTTTCACATTTGTATTTTTTCAACAGAAATGATTGCTTATGAGGACCTTCATCTGTGTGTAAAATATTACTGCTCTCAGATTTGTAATTCATAGATTGTAGTGTGTTCAAATCTGTCATTTTTTTCAAAATGCTATATATCAATTCTTTAGCTGGAATGGAATGTTCGTATACTGTATATTTGACTGTGATATATGGTTGTCTCACCTAGCTATCTTAAGATGAATGCTACTAAAATGTATAATGTAAATGTTTTGCATACTGTACAGATCTCCTATTATTGCATTGATTTTTATATTTTTTTTTTATATTTATGTCACAAATGTATCATTTGTAGTTCTTTACAAAACAAAACTAGTTGGATTGTTACGTTTGCCTGTGTTAAACCCAGCAGTACCAGCTATTTATTTGAGAATGAGTCAGAAATATACTGTAGTGTTTTGCAAAAAAAACATGATTATTTCTCTCTGAAATTAAGTGATAGATTTCAATCAAATACATGTCTGTCATTGATCATCCCCATGCCATGATTAGAAAGGGAAACAATGGCATCCCGAGTGGCGCAGTGGTCTAAGGCCTCTAGAGATCCTGGTTCAAGTCCAGGCTCAGTCGCAGCCGGCCGCGACTGGGAGACCCATGGGACAGTGCACAATTGGCCCAGCATTGTCTGGGTTAGGGGATGGTGTTGGGGGATTGTGTTCTTGTCCCATTGTGCTCTAGCGACTCCTGTGGTGGGCTGGGTGCAATGCATGCTGACACGGTCGTATGTTGGTGCGGCTGGCTTCCTGGTTAAGCGGGCATTGTGTCAAGAAGCAGTGAGCCCTGGCTGGGTTGTGTTTCGGAGGACGCACGGCTCTTGACCTTCGCCTCTCCCGAGGCTGTACGGGAGTTGCAGCAAGGGGACAAGACTGTATCTACCATTTGGATATGATGAAAAAGGGGTACAAAAATAACAAACCTTGTTAAAAATATATATTTTTAAACAAACCAATATCTTTCATACAAATTGGGATGAAATGCAGATGTCACAGATTTCATGTTTGTTAAACAATGTACTGTATATGACATGCATCCACCCTGACTATAGAGGGAGCCACATACACAACAGACACCTCATTAGGGCCCATATTCATAAAGCATTTCAGCACAGCAGTGCTGATCTAGGATCAGGTCCATCCCTGTCCATTCATTATAATCTAAAAGGCAAAACAGAGAGAGAGGAAAGAGGGAAAGAGGAGAGAGGAGAGAGGAGAGAGGAGAGAGGAGAGAGAGAGAAGGTAAGAGGGAATGTGTGAATAGCCTTTCTGAAGAACTGTTCCTTCTCCTTCACTATTCATGCATTATGCAGTGCTAGAGACAACACTGGTGACCAATCATGAATATGATAGTACAAAACCATCTCAGTCCAAATCTGGTCGCTGTTTAGCTCTCAGTGATGTAGATTTTCTGTGTGTGCGTGTTCTCTCTTATGTAGGGATATTGATCACGGTGACACACACTGCTCCTGGGGTTTCATTCGATTCGACTGACCGCCCAAAATACATCATTGATCATATGCTGATTATCTGCTGCTACGCTTTGTTGCATTGCCCTTTGCAGGGCATCATAATCGTGCTGGTATAGTTGATAAGCTGTTGGTTGTTCCCGAGTTGAAATTTCCCGGACAATCTGATTCCGGGACAATTACAAGAGCCATTATCGATCTGAACACCTGCCAAACTACGTGATGGTCCTGCGTGGCTCCGTTCGTATAGATAAAGCATGGCTCTTTAAACTGTAGGGTTGCGGATTCTATTCCAACTGGCGTCACCCATTCGAGAATGTATACACGACGTAAGTCGCTTTGGATAAAAAAAAGTGTGCTCAATGCGATGTACATGTATATCATTTATTTCACTGAGGGAATTTTTGACAAAGAGAAAGTGAAATGACAGTAAACCAGGATATGTTTATGTAACCCTAATGTAACATTTATGTAAGCCTCATAGCCTATGTGTGTGAATACATAGTTGTACGGTAACTACAGCATTCCTCCTCTGTTGCCCTTGTTGTTGCTGTTGCCTAGGGCTCTGCCATTAATAAAGTGTGCAGTAGAGTCTTGTTATGAAATCCATCTTCAAGGCACAGAGAGTTTTGCTCCACTGGCTCATAAGAGAAGCCCATACTCTGGTCATTCATCAGCTCCCTGTAGTGTGTGTGTGTGTGTGTTTGCAAAACACTGCCTCACTCCTAGACCAGAGCAGGATAGCACAGTGGACCTCTAACGATGTGACACTCTCATAATGTGATGATGATGTGTGCTCTTTATCAGCGTGTGTGTGTGCCCCCGCGCAGTCTGTGTACAACCAAACATTTGAAAAAGTCAAAACTCAGCATAAAGAGCAAACTTAAAATGTATTAAATTGTGTCTTAGCTTTGAAAGATGTGAATTATTAACCCGGACGGTTGATGATGAGGTTGTGTGTTGTCTCTTTCAGTGTGCTTTTCACTGCCGATTATATTCCAGCAGAGACACCTGCAGTTCACTCTGTGCATGAAGTCCACACGTTACATCAAACTGTGGAGGCACTGGAAGCTTGCATACTATAAAAAATGTAACTACTGTAGAAGCAGTGGTAGGCCACATACCGTAGCCTCTCTGTCACGGAGCAAAGACAATACAAAAGCATGCAAAATTAACCAACCGTATCGCTGGGAATATGCAGAATCAGGTCAGATAAAAATTACATGAAATTATGCATGTGCATAGTGCAACATTTCCTCCTACAGTACCAGTCAAAAGTGTGGACACACCTACTCATTCAAGGGTTTTTCTTCATTTTTACTATTTTCTACATTGTAGAATAATAGTGAAGACATCAAAACTATGAAGGAACACATATGGAATCATGTAGTAACCAAAAAAGTGTTAAACAAACAAAATATATTTTATATTTGAGATTCTTCAAAGTAGCCACCCTTTGACTTGATGACAGCTTTGCACACTCTTGGCATTCTCTCATCTAGCTTTGCAAACAATGTAATTTTTTCAATATATACACTGCTCGAAAAAATAAAGGGAACACTAAAATAACACATCCTAGATCTGAATGAATGAAATATTCTTATTAAATAGTTTTTTCTTTACATAGTTGAATGTGCTGACAACAAAATCACACAAAAATGATCAATGGAAATCAAATTTATCAACCCATGGAGGTCTGGATTTAGTCACACTCAAAATTAAAGTGGAAAACCACACTACAGGCTGATCCAACTTTGATATAATGTCCTTAAAACAAGTCAAAATGAGGCTCAGTAGTGTGTGTGGCCTCCACGTGCCTGTATGACCTCCCTACAACGCCTGGGCATGCTCCCGATGAGGTGGCGGATGGTCTCCTGAGGGATCTCCTCCCAGACCTGGACTAAAGCATCCGCCAACTCCTGGACAGTCTGTGGTGCAACGTGGCGTTGGTGGATGGAGCGAGACATGATGTCCCAGATGTGCTCAATTGGATTCAGGTCTGGGGAACGGGCGGGCCAGTCCATAGCATCAATGCCTTCCTCTTGCAGGAACTGCTGACACACTCCAGCCACATGATGTCTAGCATTGTCTTGCATTAGGAGGAACCCAGGGCCAACCGCACCAGCATATGGTCTCACAAGGGGTCTGAGGATCTCATCTCGGTACCTAATGGCAGTCAGGCTACCTCTGGCGAGCACATGGAGGGCTGTGCAGGCCCCCCAAAGAAATGCCACCCCACACCATGACTGACCCACCGCCAAACCGGTCATGCTGGAGGATGTTGCAGGCAGCAGAACGTTCTCCACGGCGTCTCCAGACTCTGTCACGTCTGTCACATGTGCTCAGTGTGAACCTGCTTTCATCTGTGAAGAGCACAGGGCGCCAGTGGCGAATTTGCCAATCTTGGTGTTCTCTGGCAAATGCCAAACGTCCTGCACGGTGTTGGGCTGTAAGCACAACCCCCACCTGTGGACGTCGGGCCCTCATACCACCCTCATGGAGTCTGTTTCTGACCGTTTGAGCAGACACATGCACATTTGTGGCCTGCTGGAGGTCATTTTGCAGGGCTCTGGCAGTGCTCCTCCTGCTCCTCCTTGCACAAAGGCGGAGGTAGCGGTCCTGCTGCTGGGTTGTTGCCCTCCTACGGCCTCCTCCACGTCTCCTGATGTACTGGCCTGTCTCCTGGTAGCGCCTCCATGCTCTGGACACTACGCTGACAGACCCAGCAAACCTTCTTGCCACAGCTCGCATTGATGTGCCATCCTGGATGAGCTGCACTACCTGAGCCACTTGTGTGGGTTGTAGACTCCGTCTCATGCTACCACTAGAGTGAAAGCACCGCCAGCATTCAAAAGTGACCAAAACATCAGCCAGGAAGCATAGGAACTGAGAAGTGGTCTGTGGTCACCACCTGCAGAACCACTCCTTTATTGGGGGTGTCTTGCTAATTGCCTATAATTTCCATCTGTTGTCTATTCCATTTGCACAACAGCATGTGAAATTTATTGTCAATCAGTGTTGCTTCCTAAGTGGACAGTTTGATTTCACAGAAGTGTGATTGACTTGAAGTTACATTGTGTTGTTTAAGTGTTCCCTTTATTTTATTTTTTGAGCAGTGTATAATTGAGTTAATAAAGCCGCATACAAACAGGCAGCTCCAAAATGCAGGTGTTTCAGCCTAACTCAGTGTTTTCTGTGGTGGTGGTGGGGCAGGCCAGCAGAAAATAGGAGCATTGCACCGTGATTGGCTCAGCATTGCACCATGATTGGCTCAGTGTTCTGTCACTCATGGGGACACTATGTCACCAGCCTTTAGTAAGGGTAGACATCAAGAATGTGAGCCTTTTGGGTCCTGCCATAGACTTAGAGAAGAAGTGCCCTTCCAAGAAGGCTCAAGGTCATTGGCCACATATAAAATGACGTCAAATCACGTTATATCTACAGTAGCTTTGAGTGGACTGATCATGTCAACATCTTACTTTCAAAGTCTTAGCTAGCCGTCATCATCAGTTGTCATCAAGTCGACAATCTACTAGCAAATCCTTTTTAATCATTGTCATATGAAGAGAAATTATGAAGAGAAATTACAGATAAAACGTATCAGTGCTCATCGGCAATTGGACATAAAGATTACACAACAAGTTGGACATCACAAATTCAACAATGAGTCGTTTGGAAGGAATCAGTTGCTAACTGCAAGCGTTGCAAAGAAACCACTAACGTTAGCCTGCCATTCAATGGAGTGGCTGTGTGTCAGACTGCCAGAATATGAAAGGGGGAAATGTATACTGAAGCTAAGAAAGTAATACTAAGTGTATGTTGCGTAGTAAACTATTAGTAGCCCATGTGCCTCACCCTAGTAATTTGGTCTATTTTCACCGAGGTATAGTAAACACATCGTTCGTGGCCAGTGTGTGCTTGTTTGGCTCCTGTTTTATACAGCTTTGACAGTGCTACTGATAGTAGTGGTGGCGCCTGGCTTGCACGTGCAAATTCAGCATACACAACATTCTATAATAGAATTGTGTTATTTGACGTGTCAAATTTAAAGCTTATTTAACGTGTCAAATAGTGTTATATGAAGTGTATCTTTTTTGACACACAGATCCAAACGGCGTTCAATGAGCCTCACCCTAATAATATGGTCTATTTTCACCTCTTAATTTTGCCTACTGTTCTAACTTGGTGGTGCACATATAACCTATAACCTGTTTTAGAGAAATGTAATCATCGAATATTATAAGACCTTTCATTGTCTGTTTATATGCCCCCTTTATTTGTCCTATGGTTCTGACTTGTACGGGGAGTACACTGTAAGAACAGCCCATGTTCTGAATTGTGTCGCTGTATATTTCAAAAGTGCTGAACAAATAGTTCGATTGACTATGTCCATCTTCGCTTGCTCATTAATGTCATAATCAAAATTACAGATTGCCTCTTATCCACTTGTCATCCCCTTATGCCATAGTTTGTACTTCTCAATTGTCAGTAGAAACCAAATTTGATTAAGCAAGTCTGCCATATCAGCTATGTTTTTTCAAAAGGCAGTAAATGAGGCTGAATGAACTGTTTCGCTGATAGCCAGGTGTAGCAGTGGTAAGGTGTTGGGACTCTGCTGTTGGGACAGCTTTATGTAGGCCCTAACAGTTTGTGGGCACAGCTTGTCACCGTTATAGTACAATTATTGTATTGTTTAGTGTTGTGTTGTGTGTTGTGTAGTGGCTTTGCTGGCATGCATCCAACATATATATTTTTTGCCCCACCAAGATTTACACGTTAAAATTGCCACGGTCTCTCCCACTACTCTCTCCTCTTCTATCCTATCTTCTCCCTTCTGCTAAATTCTTCTCCCTCTGGTATCCTGATTCTGCCTCTTCGAAACTACTCTCCTCCCTTTCTGCATCCAATGACTTGCACTATCCCCTTTCCTCCTGGCCGGCTCGGCACTCCACTACTGTTCCGTGGCTGTGACACATTGCAAGCTTACAGAACAGGACAGCTGATCAAAAATTGAGGGAAATGTAACTTCCAGAGGACCTATCATCCTTTCAACCCTCCCCTCCCTCCTTCCTCTCTGCAGACAACTTTGTCAACCACTTTGAAAAGAAGGTTGACGACATCCGCTCCTTATTCACGCAGCCTATTGATTCCACTGTTCCCACTCCCACAGTTCTACCCTACGCCTTGACCTATTTCTCCCCTTTCTCTCCAGATGAAATCCTGCATCTAGTGAGGTCCAACCGCCCGACAACCAGCAGCTCGACCCCATCTCTTCCTCCCTTCTCCAGGCCATCTCTGGAGAACTTCTCCCATTCCTCATTTCCCTCATCAACTCATCCCTGATCACTGATCACTGGCTGCATCCCCTCAGACTTCAAAATGGTCGAGTTGCTCCACTCAAGAAACCAACACTCGACTCCTCTGACATCAAAAACTACAGACCGGTATCCCTTCTTTCTTTTCTTTCCAAAACACTCTGACCAACTCTCACGCTCTCACACTATCACTCTCAGAACGATCTTCTTGACCCTAACCAGTCAGGCTTCGAGAAGGGTCACTCAACCCGAGACTGCTCTTCTCTGTGTCACATAGGCTCTCTGCACTGCCAAAGTGGACTTCCTCTCCTCTGTTTTCATCCTCCTACATCTATCTGCTGCCTTTGACACAGTGAACCATCAGATCCTCCTCGCTACTCTCTGGGCTTTGCTCCTCAGGCTCTCCACACTCTTGGAATGCATCCTACCTATCTGGGTCAGTTGGTTTAGACCCTTCTTTAAGGTTGCAGCCTTAAATCCTAACTGTTATAGGCCAATTTCCATTTTGCCCTGTTTATCGAAAGTGTTTATCAAAACTTGTCAATAATTAACTGACTGGCTTTCTTGATGTCTATAGTATTCTCTCTGGTATGCAATCTGGTTTCAACTCAGGTTATGAATGTGTCACTGCAACCTTAAAGGTCCTAAATGATGTCACCATTGCCCTTGAATCTAAGCAATGTTGTGCTGCTATGTTTTATTAACCTGTCCAAAGCTTTCGATACGGTAGACCATTCCATTATTGTGGGCCGGCTAAGGAGTATTGGTGTCTCCGAGGGGTCTTTGGCCTGGTTTGCTAACTACCTCTCTCAAAGAGTGCATTGTATAAAGTCATAACATCTGCTGTCTTAGCCACTGCCTGTCACCAAGGGAGTACCCCAAGGCTCGATCCTAGGCCCCATGCTCTTCTCAATTTCCATCAACAACATAGCTCAGGCAGTAGGAAGCTCTCTCATCCATGTATATGCATATGATACAGCATTATACTCAGATGGCCCCTCCCCGGATTTTGTGTTAAAATCTCTACAACAAAGCTTTCTTAATGTCCAACAAGCTTTCTCCGCCCTTAACCTTGTTCTGAACACCTCCAAAACAAAGGTCTTTCGGTTTGGTAAGAAAAATCCCCCTCTCTCCACCTGTGTGATTACTACCTCTCAGGGTTTAGAGATTAAGGTAGTCACCTCATACAAGCAGTTGGGAGTATGGCTAGATGGTACACTGTCCTTCTCTCAGCACATATCAAAGCTTCAGGCTAAGGTTAAATCTAGACTTGGTTTCCTCTATCGTAATCGCTCCTCTTTTTTAGGGACTGTAACAATTTGCAAAAAACACAAACTGGACAGTTTTATCTCCATCTCTTCATTCAAAGACTCAATCATGGACACTCTTACTGACAGTTGTGGCTGCTTCGTGTCATGTATTGTTGTCTCTACCTTCTTCCCTATGTGCTGTTGTCTGTGCCCAATAATATGTGTACCATGTTTTATGCTGCTACTATGTTGTGCTGCTGCCATGTTGTGTTGCTACCATGTTGTTGTCATGTTGTGTTGCTACCATGCTGTGTGGTCATGTGTTGCTGCCATGCTATGTTGTTGTCTTAGGTCTCTCTTTATGTAGTGTTGGGGTGTCTCTCTTGCTACTGCAACTCGCTGATGGCTTGGCTCCCTGCTTCTGCCATCCAGCTCCTGCAATTTATCCAGAACTCTGCATTCTTGGGAAGGTGTTCAACCTTCCCAAGTTTTCCAATGTCCCCCAACTCCTCCGCACACTCCACTGGCTTCCAGTCGATTCTCCCGTCCATTACAAGATCATGGTAGTTGCATACGGAGCAGCAAGAGGAACTGCCCGTCCCTAGGCAAAAATCTGTCGTTCTGCCCCTGAGCAAAGTATGTTAACCCACTGTTCCCCGAGCGCCGAACACGTGGATGTCGATTAAGGCAGCCCCCCCGCACCTCTCTTATTTAGAGGGGTTGGGTTACATGCGGAAGACACATTTCAGTTGAAGTCATTCAGTTGTACAACGGAATGCCTTTCTCTTTCTCTACTTTCAGGCCATGCTCAAATTCTACACCCCAATCAGAGTACTTTGTTCTGCCACCTCTGGTCTATTGTCCCTCACTACCCTACAGGTAGTGAAGCTAGGACAGCAGAGTCCATACCCATCTTCTAAACACATCTGAAACCCTACCTCTTCAAGAGTATCTTATAGATACACTAAGCAGAAATTGCCCCTCCATTTCCTGGTTGCTAAATTTATAATAGTTTGCCTAATTTCAGTTTGTGACAAAACAAGCAAGTATAGTGTAGAGAATGATTGTACCATCTAAACCGCTGTGAAATATATTTTCCATTACCTACAATATTATATTTTTAGCTGTTTGCAGCTGGTGTACAAAACCGAAAGTAAATGATGCAAAAACTAAACTTAAGAATGGGGAGCATAGAAATAGTGCACATAGAACAGAACTAATGCTTCTTAGACTTGCTTTCAACGAAAATTAAGCTTACTAGTTCTGACTTTGCTGATAGCTACTTTATTGAGGAAAAATGTACTTACTATGGCTGATATATGGTTGTCCCATCTAGCTATAACGTCATGAATAGTCAAAATCATGTTTTTTAATGAAATTGGATGATATTTGAAGGAAACCAGATCAAAATATCATGACCAAAGCATGAAAAAGGACTGTTGCTTCTAAATTGATCAAATTTGATCTTAAAGTTACTGGTCCCCTCCCCCATGTCAAACACTTTGATTCATTATTAAGGGGACAAGGTGACCACCCCTTAACTCTCATTTTAATACACCAACTGTTACATGATACTCTTACCTAGTTTAAATAAGTATTGCCTTCTAACCAACATCAAAGGCGTGTTTGCAGAGGGGCGTGGTTCACATAGCTAGATAGCTACTCTACTGGTGCCAAAATGTAACTTCAGAGTGTCAGAAAATATCATTAAAAGTTTCCCTATTCATCTATGGCAAAGGTACGTATGTTTCCCCTTTCATCTAGTCTGGTATTAGCTAGTTACTGGATAGCTAGGTCTTCAGCCAGCATGGAACAAAAGGGGGGGTTCAAAACTCAGACGCAGTTGTCATGTCAACACATCCGTCACTGCTGCTGTGAACCGCATCACAAGAGACATGCCAAACGTGAAATGTATACAAGAAATTGATGTCATTGACACAAAATCAATGTTGTTTGAGTTGCTTTGTGTATCACCAAATTTGCTTGAGATTATTTTATTGTAGCACTGCTCACTGCATTCAAGTTGCTAGACATATGCGTATCAAATAGCTGTCAGTCAAGGCAAGCTCATGAATATAAGCTCTCCGCCCACTCAGCCTATCTTTTCAAACTTCCTGGTAGTTAGCCATGAGAGAAAAAGTACTTTTCAGAATGACTGTTTAGAACCTTTAAGATGAGTACAAGTCATTCTGAATAAGATCGTCTGCTAAATGATTCAAATGTAAATGTCATTTTTTGTTGAACCCTGTTATTAATCCCTTTGGAATGACGTTGAAAGCAACAGTGAATTTATTTAGTTAATAAAGGGATACCATGTAAGCAGTCTATGGACAATCCACGTTTTGGTTTAGTCTCTCTGTCACTGTTTCCACATGCTAATGTTTTAGCGTTTGTGGCACAAATCCCATTGAAGTCATGGGATAGATAGAAGCATTTTTTTCACATTTCATTTTTAAATCATCTATAAGTAGCATTGCGGAGCTTCACAATCAATTGTAGATACTTTTTGATGATTTGGACAATTCTAATATTGGTCCCATGACTTCAATGGGATTTGTGCCACAAATGCTGAAACAGACTGCTTACAGGTTAAAGAAACCAATATGTATTTTTGTCATTTGGGTGAACTATCCCTTTAAGAGATCTCTCACCCATTCTCACCGCAGCACATTGGTAGTAGTCAGTGACCAGGTTTCCATCCAACATTTTTAGGCGGCTAATGTACATGTTGGCAACAAAAAAAACATTAATTACAGGCCTGATGGAAACAGAAAATGTGTGGGTAAACTTTCCAAATCTCGACAAAACAAAATAAACTGGAAGAGGTGGGATTATTTTGTGTTATTAAAAATAATGATGTGTCGGTGGAAACGCTTTTATGCACAAATATTGCTATAATCATCAAATCGAAGTAAACTTGGAGTCACGCGATGACATGCTGTGTGGTCCTCCCACTACGACTCGTTGGGAAAGCATGCAGTTTACTATTATTATTAGGTAAGATGAACTTTACAGGGTGGTGAAAGTGCAAGGTAATGGGCGTGATGCTCCATTCCAATAAATATCGAGGGTCTCATTCTGTTGACATGATCATCGATGCTTGGCTGCCGTTTGACATATAAAAATATTCTCACTATTTTGTCCATAACAATGTCATCATGTAGGCTATATGTATCTGCGAGCTGTTGGCTGGAGCGTACATGCAAATACCAGAGTGGGCACATTCGCTACGTATATAACTGATCATGTTTTGTGAGAAAAACATCAATGAAGTTGAAAATACGATGGAAACCCAGTCAACGTTTTATTCGGTACATAGGAATTTAACCGCAAAATGTATTTTTATGCGCATTACTTCATCAAGCACATGCTTTTATATGAAGCAAGTCAATTTGATGGAATCCCATTTTTGGTGGGAAAATGTGCATATTGTTTTGAAAATCTGTCGCTAATTAGATGGAAACCTAGCTAGGGACAAATATCAAAGTTACGCAAGGCTGGACGTGAGACCAAATTATTAGCTGTAGATAGATCAACTCTCCAGTAGGAGGTGTTGCCCAGCGTATTGTTTAGTTTTTTTGACAGTGGATATTGTTTCAAAGATACAAATTCAACATATTTTATACAAGCTGTGTCTATGTTGAAAATGGGTTACCATGATGACTTAATCATGTGGCTGAAATGTTACCCTCAAAACGAACAGATGATTACTTTCTTCAAATCCAATGTATTTTCC
The DNA here is from genome assembly GCF_016432855.1 of Salvelinus namaycush. Classification (NCBI taxonomy): domain Eukaryota; kingdom Metazoa; phylum Chordata; class Actinopteri; order Salmoniformes; family Salmonidae; genus Salvelinus; species Salvelinus namaycush. The sequence goes on along the minus strand of NC_052339.1, from coordinate 4,967,587 downwards.
ACTTTTCCACAAATGATGTTGAAAAAACGTTGATTCAACCAGGTTGTGCCCAGTTGGTTGGCTAACATGAAATCAACCAAACACAGTAGCAAGTGATTGATGCTGGCATATGGCTTTGATAATAATGTTATAAATACTGGGGGTAATCCTAATAAAGCATAGTTTAGGCACACATTTATGCATTAAGTGGGAACATGAATTAGGCTAATGAAAACTGCTAAGCCACATCGTCACGATTTGTAATCATAGTCCTACATTTCTACATTTGGGAAACCGGTTTTATTTTCTCAGTACTTAGAGTAGGGGTGAAAATCAACTGGCCGGTACATACAGTAGTAGGCAGATGGTCTGGTCCCAAGGTGCCTAAGCCATTCCGGGTTTTCCACAATGCCGTGCTCAGCCCAAGCGCAGTTCCATGCGATCTGTGATGCCGCAGCAGCTCACAGACGGTCAGGTACAGGCAGCCAGTATAGACTGGGACTTGACAACCAGTGGACCTCCTGTCGAGTTTTCATTGGCAGAAGAGAAGCTACTATTCAAAGACGGTGAATTGTATAGGATTATACCAGGGAGTGCTTGTTGTTTTCTACCAACACACCATAAGGTACGTTAAATGCGCAAATTAATCAATCTGAGTTTGGTTTGTTTAACTCTAAGATATTTATATAGTTGTGGGCTATATTCCTAATTGTCTACAATATACACTGAGTGTACAAAACATTAGGAACACCTTCCTAATATTGAGTTGCACCTCTTTTGCCCTCAAAACAGCCATAATTTAGTCGGGGCATGGACTCTGAGGTGTCGAAAGCGTTCGACAGGGATGCTGGCCCATGCTGACTTGTGTCAATTTGGCTGGATGTCCTTTGGGTGGTGGACCATTCTTGATACACACGGGAAACTATTGCGCGTGAAAAACCCAGTAGCGTTTCTTATCATGACACACTCAAACCGGTGCGCCTGGCAGCTACTACCATACCCCGTAAAAGGCACTTAAATATTTTGTTTTGCCCATTCACCCTCTGAATGGCACACATACACAATCCATGTCTCAAGGCTTAAAAATCATTATTTAACCGGTCTCCTCCCCTTCATCGACTCCAACTGAAGTGTATTTAACAGGTGGGATCATAGCTTTCACCTGGATTTACTTGGTCAGTCTCATGGAAAGAGCAGGTGTTCCTAATGTTTTGTACACTCGGTGTGTGTATGAATGGACTGTTACTATTGACTGCTGGCTTCTCTGATTCATAAGGCTCGGCTACATTACGTTATGTTGCATGTTAATTAAACACATTTGTGGGCCATTTTCTATGGCTGATACACATGCAAGATACATTTTAGTTGTTGCAAATATTGAAACTAAGGGGTTAAGCAAATAACGCATTACATGAGGGTTTGCTTTTTACTGTTATAACCCATGATATAACCGATTTCTTGACGTCGAGTCATCTGTTCACACATATAAGTGCATCAACCCTTTTCAAGTAACTGTCAAGTTTACCATTTCGTTGAATTGCTTGTTTAGTCTGCTTGTTTGGTCTATTGAGTGAAATTATCAAGTAATATTAGAGTCCGTCTGCAGCGTCACCGACGCCCCACGATGTAATGTATGAGTGAGCCGAGCGCAGCGTTATGGGACGGTAAGACGCACCTTTACGAGGCAGCTTATGCATTCAACATGCTTGGTTGGGACAACCTATTGGGATACATATGGCTTCAGAGTATTCCAATGTAGACACTGTATTGTCGATTAGCTTTTTTGTTGTTTCCATCATTGAGCCAGTACAGTGGTGTAAAAAAACTTTCCTGAACCAACACTTGCACTTGACCCCCCTCGTTGCTGACAGCTACCTTATTGTGGAAGTGTACTCAGCATGTGAAATGTGGTTGTCCCACGCTATCACAAGATGAATGCACTAACTGTACAGTAAGTCGCTCTGGATAAGTGTCTGCTAAATGACCAAAATGTAAATGTGTAAAGTAACTTAAGTAAAAATATTTTAAAGTACTACTTAAGTCGTTGCAGTATCTGTACTTTACTGTACTATTTTAATTTTTGAATACTTTCTCTTCTCAACCCCAAGGCATTTTTAACCCAAATACTTCTAGTAAACTGAACTCGAAGTCAATGAAAAGTCATTATTACTTCAATGTTTCTGGCACTGACTCAAAACTATATTAGTCACATCAACTACATTTTTTAAGTTATGATAGCAAATTACTTTCACTTGAGTCCTTTTCTATTAATGGCCGAGTGCAGTCAAATAATTTTTTCATTTTATGTATACACTGAACAAAACTATAAACGCAACAATTTCAAAGATTTTGCTGAGTTACAGTTCATATAAGGAAACCAGTAAATTGAAAAAGAATCATTAGACCCTAATCTATGGATTTCAAATGACTTGGCAGGGGCGCAGGCATGGGTGGGCCTGGGAGGGCATAGAATAGGCCCACCCATTTGGGAGCCGGGCCCAGCCAATCAGAATTAGTTTTTCCCCACAAAGGGCTTTATACTACTCAGCTCATACTACTATTTTATTTCAGTTCATGAAATATGGGACCAACACTTTGCATGTTGCGTTTATATATATTGGAATAATAATGAAAATTATGATAATTCCCTTTTAGTGTAACAGCTGTATGAAAAGACCAGCTGAAATTTCAGCCTGTTGTGGTGGAATGGAGTTTTGGTAAATGAGTTAATAGATCGATAAGAAAGAGAGTTCCAAACCTCTCTGCCAATAACCACTAGTTTTCAGGTTCCCGTCCCCACTCAGACCACTCCCAGACAGTCCTAGCAAAATTCTTGCTTGAGAAATTGCGCTTTGCTAAGAAGCTTTTTTGGTTTTATTTTTGACCATTTTAATTTAAAACAATCACAGTAATGTACTTAATTGTTACACAGAAATGATTTGATATTGAGATAAAAAACTGTTGCATTGGACCTTCAATGTATCTTTACTTTTACTCAAGTATGACAATTGAGTACTTTTTCCACCACTGAGCAAGTGGTGATCAAATAGACATTGTACTAATGGATTGTGGGGGCCATGCAAGGACGGACTGATATTAGATAGACTGCATTGATAAAGTAATTGATAAACACTCTACAAGGGTTCACAAGTTTGTGAAGATGGCGCCAAAGAACATGGCTGACATTTTACATTCTAACAACCAATTGTGCTATTTTGGTAATACATATATATATTTTTTAACTTATTTTTTAAAACTTATTGTGTACATAATGTTGCTGCTACCGTCTCTTATGACCCGAAAAAAATAACTCCTGGACATCAGAAAAGCGATTACTCACTGCGGACTGGAAGAAACTTTTTCCTTTAACGAGTCCGACGAGAAGGATATCCTGCTTTCACTGGAACAGGCCCAGATCCACGCCTTTTGCGTGAAGAAAAGATGTTGGAAAAGGAGACGCAGATCGGAGATCCTTCTGAGAATCCGGGGGCGAGCGAGTAAACTCCCAATGCATTCCATTCTTCTTGCAAACGTGCGATCATTGGAAAATAAAATTGATGTCCTACTATTAAGATTATCCTACCAATGGGACATTAAAAACTGTAACATCTTATGTCTCACCGAGACGTGGCTGAACGAAGATACGGACAACATAGAGCTAGCGGGATTTTCCATGCAACGGCAGAACAGAGACGCTACTTCTGGTAAGACGAGGGGTGGGGGTGTGTGTCTTTTTGTCAATTACAGCTGATGCGCGATGTCTAATATTAAAGAAGTCTCGAGGTATTGCTCGCCTGAGGTAGAGTATCTTACGATAAGCTGCAGACCACATTATCTACCAAGAGAATTCTCATTGGTATTATTCGTAGCCTTCTATTTACCACCACAAAACAAAGCTGGCACTAAGACCGCTCTCAACCAACTATAAGGCCATAAGCAAATAAGAAAATTCTCACCCAGAAGCGGCACTCCTAGTGGCCGGGGACTTTAATGCAGTCAAACTTAAATCAGTTTTACCAAATTTTTACCAGCATGTCACATGTGCAACCAGGAAGAAAAAAAATCCTAGACCACGTTTACTCCACACACAGGTATACATAACAAGCTCTCCCCCGCCCTCCATTTGGCAAATCTGGCCATAATTCTATCTTCCTGATTCCTGCTTACAAGCAAAAACTAAAGCAAGAAGTACCAGTGACTCGCTCAATACGGAAGTGGTCAGATGACACGGATGCTAGACTACAGGACTGTTTTGCTTGCACAGACTAGAATATGTTCCGGGATTCATCCAATGGCATTGAGGAATACACCACCTCAGTCATCGGCTTCATCAATAAGTGCATCGATGACGTCATCCGAACAGTGACTGTACGTACATATCCCAACCAGAAGCCATGGATTACAGGCAACATCCGCATCGAGCTAAAGGCTAGAGCTGCCGCTTTCAAGGAGCGGGAAACTAATCCGGACGCTTATAAGAAATCCTGCTACGCCCTCAGATGAACCATCAGACAAGCAAATCGTCAATACAGGATTAAGATTGAATCCTACTACACCGGCTATGACGCTCGTCAGATGTGGCAGGGCTTGAAAACTATTCCGGACTACAAAGGGAAACCCAGACACAAGCTGCCCAGTGATGCGAGCCTACCAGACGAGCTAAATGCCTTTTATGCTCGCTTCGAGGCAAGCAACACTGAAGCATGCACGAGAGCACCAGCTGTTCTGGATGACTGTGTGATAGCGCTCTCAGTAGCCGATGTGAACAAAACCTTTAAACAGGTCAACATTCACAAAGCCGCTGGGCAAGACGGATTACCAGGATGTGTACTCAGAGCATGCACGGACCAACTGTCAAGTGTCTTCACTGACATTTTCAACCTCTCCCTGACCGAGTCTGTAATACCTACATGTTTCAAGCAGACCACCATAGTCCCTGTGCCCAAGGAAGCGAAGGTAACCTGCTTAAATGATTACCGCCCCATGGCACTCACGTCGGTAGCCATGAAGTGCTTTGAACGGCTGGTCATGGCTCACATCAACAGTCTCCTCCCAGACACCCTAGACCCACTCCAATTTGCATACCGCCCCAACAGATCCACAGATGACACAATCTCAATCGCACTCCACACTGCCCTTTCTCACGTGGACAAAAGGAACACCTATGTGAGAATGCTATTCATTGACTACAGCTCAGCATTCAACACCATAGTGCCCACAAAGCTCATCACTAAGTTAAGGACTCTGGGACTAAACACCTCCCTCTGCAACTGGATCCTGGACTTCCCACCCCCAGGTTGTAAGAGTAGGCAGCAACACGTCTGCCACGCTGATCCTCAACACTGGGGACCCTCAGGGGTGTGTACTTAGTCCCCTCCTGTATTCCCTGTTCACCCACGACTGCGTGGCCAAACACGACTCCAACACCATCATTAAGTTTGCTGATGACACAATAGTGGTAGGCCTGATCACCGACAACGATGAGACGGCCTATAGGGAGGTGGTCTGGCAGTGTGGTGCCAGGACAACAACCTCTCTCTCAATGTGAGCAAGACAAAGGAGCTGATTGTGGACTACAGGAAAAGATGGTCCGAACAGGCCCCCATTAACATCGACGGGGCTTTAGTGGAGCGGGTCAAGAGTTTCAAGTTCTGGTGTCCACATCACCAACAAACTATCATGGTCCAAACACGCCAAGACAGTTGTGAAGAGGGAACGACAAAACATTTTCCCCCTCAGGAGACTGAAAAGATTTGGCATGGGTCCCCAGATCCTCAAAAGGTTCTACAGCTGCACCATCGAGAGCATCCTGACCGGTTGCATCACCGGCTGGTATGGCAACTGCTCGGCATCTGACCGTAAGGCGCTACAGAGGGTAATGCGAACGGTCCAGTACATCACTGGGGCCAAGCTTCCTGCCATCCAGGACCTATATAATAGGCGGTGTCAGAGGAAAGCCCATCAAATTTCAGAGTCTCAAGTCACCCAAGTTATAGACTGTTTTCTCTGCTACCGCACGGCAAGCGGTACCGGAGTCTAGAACCAAAAGGCTCCTCAACAGCTTCTACCCCCAAGCCATACGACTGCAGAACTATTCTCAAAATCTCCACCGGACAATTTACATTGACCTCCCCCTCCCTTTTGTACACTGCTGCTACTCTCTGTTGTTTGTTACCTATGCGTAGTCACTTCGCCCCCACCTACATATACAGATTACCTCAACTAGCCTGTACCCCTGCACACTGACTCGGTAGCGGTGCCCCCTGTATATAGCCTCATTATTGTTATTCTTATTGTGTTACTTTTTATTATTACTTCTTATTTTAGCCTACTTGGTAAATATTTTCTTCTTCTTGATCTGCACTGTTGGTTAATAAGGCGTCCCGCTAGCGGGACAACTTCCGTTGACACTGGAGTGTGCTCAATTCAAATAAATAATCATAAAAAGTATGGATATTAAACTTTTAGGTACATACAAGTGTCTTATATTAGTTAAAAGCTTAAATTCTTGTCAATCTAATTGCACTGTCTGATTTGCGGTAGGCTTTACAGCGAAGGCATGACATGCGATTGTTTGAGGACGGCGCCTCACATCAAAATATTTTTCCACCTGCACAGGTTTCATAAATTCACAAATAGTGATTAAATATTCACTTACTTTTATCTTCCTCTGATTTGTCATCCAAAGGGTCACAGCTACAACATGTAGTGTCGTTTTGTTAGTTCCTTCTTTATATCCCAAAAAGAATTTTTTGTTGACGCCATCGATTAGAGTAATCCACTTGTTCAACATGCAGAGAAAGAAATCCAAAAAGCTACCGCTAAACTTTGTTAAAACAAGTCAAAATAAATTTCTATTTAATCCTCAGATACCCTAAAATGAAATTTAACTATAATATTTAATATGGAAAGAAGTATGTTCAATAGGAAAATTATATTAGCAGGTGCGTGTTCTCTTCGTCGCTCGCGCATACACACATTTCTAAGTCTGTCCCTGTACTAAAACACATTATTCTTCCTCGTTTTGGAAGAAACAAGCCTGAAACCTTGAACAAAGACTACTGATACCCAGTGGAAGCCTTAGGAATTGCATACTGGGAGCTAGATTACATTTTTTCCCTATACGTTCCATTGGAAGAGCATGGCTCTCAAAAAAATGTGCATATGCATATCCTGGCTTTAGGGCCTGAGCAACAGGCAGTTTACTTTGGGCACGTCAGTCAGGCGTAAATTGAGAAAAATAGACCCTAGCCTGAAGACGTTTTTAAGGGCTTGTAAGTAAGCATTTCACGGTAAAGTCTACACTTGTTGTATTCGGCGCATGTGGCAAATAAAGTTTGATTTGATTTGAAGTCAAGAGGTCTTGGTGCAGTTGATTTGTTTAGGTGTTTTTTACTTATATTGAATGATTCCATTTGTATAGAAAGAACAAGTCAATTTGGTTTGGAATAAACATAATGAATTATGCAATGGTAGTGTGAGGGTTGCTTTGTATCAATAAGTTCAGTCTGTCTTTCTGAACAACAGCATACAAACTATGAGAGTTTAGGACCAATAGCACCTTTAAGCCTACCACAAGCATGGTGAAGGCTACTTAAACTATATTTACAGAAGCATGTGGACACCCCTTCAAATGAGTGGATTTGGCTATTTCAACCACACCTACTGCTGACAGGTGTATAAGAGCACACCGTCATGCAATCTCCATAGACAAACATTTGCAGTAGAATGGCCTTACTGAAGAGCTCAGTGACTTTCAACGTGGCATGTCATAGGATACTACCTTTCCAACAAGTCAGTTCATCAAATTTCTGACAAAATGGATTCACTACACACAGTCTATAATTATATTCATTGAAATGCTAATCCTTTTTCACATGATCGGCCGCTCATTCGAGAATAATTGCAATTTATATATTTACGCGCATATGTCATTGTGGTCTTCTCTGTTGGAATCCTCGATCGTCCTGTAGAGTTCATCAGAGTCTCTGGTTAACTTTCCCAGAAGTCACAATGTCTTTCGTTGTTGTTGGTGGTTAGATGGATACTTCAGAGTACCATTCGGAAATGTTCTCATAGAATAGATTGTCTCTATGTCTCTAGGTTGTCTCTATTCTCGTTCTAGGTTTAGGTAATTTCTAGCTGCAGACTAGTAATTCTTAGCTTCTAGAATTTGCTCTTATTCTGTAGTGATCGATAGTCTCAGAGTTTAACCATTTCTAGCCATGTAGCCAAACCTACAGCTGTATGGTCTCTGTGGCCTATAGAATTGTAGCCATTCCAACGTGGGGACTCCTGTCCCGGTGTTCTCTGACTTCTTAACCAAGCGGATCCATGACGCCGACGTAATGTCTATGCTCACGTGGGCGTGGCCACTGACTAGTTCATCTTTATTTGAAAATCCATACTCTACTTTAGAAGGTTAACATCACATTACATCTTTTCACAAATAGTTTAATGTTTAATCACATACGTTTCACAATATTTCGATGTAAACCTGACAGCTGGGAAATGTATACTTTAAGAGATGCAGTTATGTGTGTTTCCTGTCCTTCATGACATCACCAAATGAAACACACTCGTCATGACTGTCCCTTAAGTGTCCATGGACCATTCCCACATTCTCAAAAGTAGAAATATTGTTTAATTCTCCAATTTTGGGGATTAGGAGTTTTGAACTAAGAGAAGCTCTTTGTTCTAGTAGACTCTCTCAATACTGCATGAGAGAGAGAGAGAGAGAGAGAGAGAGAGAGAGAGAGAGAGAGAGAGAGAGAGAGAGAGAGAGAGAGAGAGAGAGAGAGAGAGAGAGAGAGAGAGAGAGAGAGAGAGAGAGAGAGAGAGAGAGAGAGAGAGAGAGAGAGAGAGAGAGAATGATCCTCCCCCCAGGGCACGTCATGACAACTGTAAGTGCTGTTATTGTGAAGTGGAAACGTCTAGGAGCAACAACGGCTCAGGGCGTAAAAATCGTCTGTCCTCGGGTTGCAACACTCAGTACCAAGTTCCAAACTGTCTCTGGAAGCAACAACAGCACACAAACTTTTCGTCGGGAGCTTCATGAAATGGGTTTCCATAGCCGAGCAGCCGCACACAAGCCTAAGATCACCATGCTTAATGCCAAGCGTCAGCTGGAGTGGTGTAAAGCTCGCTGCCATTGGACTCTGGATCAGTGGAAATGCGTTCTCTGGAGTGCTGTTTCATTCTTCACCATCTGGCAGTCCGACGGATGAATCTGGGTTTGGCGGATGCCAGGAGAACGCTACCTGCCCCAATGCATAATGCCAACTGTAAAGTATGGTGGAGGAGGAATAATGGTCTGGGGCTGTTTTTCATGGTTCGGGCTAGGCCCCTTAGTTACATTGAAGGGAAATTTTACAGCATACAATGACATTCTAGACAATTCTGCCTCTTCAAACTTTGTGGCAACAGTTTGGGGAAGGCCCTCTCCTGTTTCAGCATGACATTGCCCCAGTGCACAAAGAGAGGTCCATACAGAAATGATTTGTTGCGATCGGTGTGGAAGAACTTGCCTGGTCTGCACAGAGCCCTGACCTCAACCCCATCGAACACATTTGGGATGAATTGGAACGCCGACTACAAGCCAGGCATAATCACCTAACATCAGTGCCTGACCTTGTGGATAAATGGAAGCAAGACCCCGCAGCAATTTTCCAACATCTAGTCGAAAGCCTTCCCAGAAGAGTGGAGAATGTTATAGCAGCGAAGGGGGTGACCAACTCCATATTAATGTCCATGAGTTTGGAATGAGCTGTTCGACTAGCAGCTGTCCACATACTTTTGGTCATGTAGTGTACAAGTAGCTTCCTTCATATCAACATGAAGTCATTAGTACAACAAATATAAATATGCTGTACATATATGAACCAATTGTTCCCATTCTTCTTTATCCAGCCAGTCAGTTTGTCCTCTTTGTCAGCGTACATACAGGTTTGTTGCAGTAATCCTGCCCCCAACGACCAGAGATGAAGATCGAATAAGACTATCGGAGTGTATGGGGAAAAACATTTTCAGTGGCCGAGGGTCCTAAGGGCTCAACCCCCCTCTCTATAGCCCAGGCACGGCGATCTCTGGGGCTAGGGGGTGCTTTAGCCACGTCACAAATCTGCGTAGCCCCAGTTAAGCCCCCAAAAGCATTTTAGCATTCTTTTATTTTTAAACAACGAAATATGTCAAAGTTAATAACCAGCCATTCTGTTCCCAATCCGATCCCTGGCTGAATGCTCGTGTCGCACGTGTACCCTATGATGTGTGTGTGTGTGTTTGTGGAGGTGTCTGGTGTGTGTGCACGTTAGGCTACGTTATGTGAGCTAACTTCTAGCTAGCTAGTCGCCCATCTCACCCGTTGCGATGGACCGTTTTTCTGATCAAGAGAAGAGTGCGGGTAGAAAATGAAAATCCAGACCCAGACCCTGTCTCCGAGGGGCCCAAAGAAGAAGCGGGAGATAAGAAAGATGAGTCGGAGAGAGAAACTCGTGAGCCACGATGTGGGGGAGCGCCAGAGCAGTTCGTCGCGGATAGCTGCTCCACAGCCGTTAGCTGCACCGTTAGGACAGCTCTGATTTAAGCCAGTCACCTGTTGAAGAACCAAGGCGCCCTCTTCTTCGACGTTATCCAGCAACAAAAGTTGGACAGCAGGATCGCTACTTCAATCGTAGATGGTATGAGGATTACAAATAGCTGGAATATTCTCTTTCAAAGGACCGCGCTTTCTGCTTTGCATACCGGCACTTTCAAAGTCCAGGAAACCATGTTGGAGAGAATGTTGGCATTTACCCACGATGGCTACCAGAACTGGAAGAAGGGGACAAGTTCATTCAAGACACACAATGCTAGTGTGGCGCATAAATATGCAATGACAGCGTGGAATGAGTGGACCATTCGAAAATAGCCAGAGAGAACAGAGAGCACATGAGAGCAGTTGTGGAGTCATTGCGTTACACTGCATACCAGGGATTTTCACAGAGAGGAGACATAGAAAACGACATGGCTGTCAACCATGGAAACCTCCTTGAACTTTTACAGGTCATAGGCAAATTCGACAAAACAGTTGCACTGAAGATCTCAGATAGTCCTAGAAATGCTAAGAACAGGCATCATGATATACAGAATGAAATACTAGACATTATGGCAAATATGATTAGGGATCAGATAAGTGGGGAAATACAAGATGTTGAACTATTTGCATTGATGGTAGCTGAGAGTAAGGACCTCAGTAAAACGGAACAAGTGTCTGCGGTGGTGCGCTATGTAAAAAATGAAGTAGTTGTGGAGGAATTTCTTCATTTCACTCCAGCCGACGGATTAGATGCCGAGTCGCTTTTCACTACGATCAAAGAGACTCTTCGTAAATGTAACATTGATCACACTGCCTGTATTGCTCAGTGTTATGACGGCGTTCACAACGGGGTCCAGGAGAAATTCAGAGAAGAGGTCCCTCAGGCAATCTACATTCATTGCCACGCACACAGTCCGTCAATCCAACGGGCCTAGTGCACCAGAATGGCTGTGGGGTTTAGATAACAGGAAGACTACGGGAGCCTTGAAGTGCCACCTCCAGCAAAATGTCAAGACTTAGCAGCTAGAGAGAAAGAGAGAGAGTGAATACACTAAAACCAAGGGTTTTCTGTTCCTTTACAACGCAACACTCAGAAGCAACAAGACGCACAGGGACTCCGCGGTCCCCACCAAAACATACATGATTAATCAAATGCTGTGTCACAAAGAAAGAGCAAATCTCGGATCTACTTAGAAGTAAAGTGTTGCAGTGTCACCAAAACAATCCAGACTCTGCGGAGGTCCAGTGTGGCTACGTTGGCACAGCATGGCGCTTTCAATGCCAGGGTTGTGGGTTTGATTCCCACGAGGAACACCCATATTTAAATGTACCGTACGTTTTCTTAGATAAAAGCACCTGCAATACAGCATATCTCATTATATCACTATTGACTAGAATGTGAAGAGGGCGTGTACAGTAGAGAAGACTTCTTTCCAAGATGACTTGACCTTTGACCTCATCACAAAGGCCAGGAGTGACATGTCATGAGTAAAGGTTACAGCCATTCCCTCCGGACACATCTTTCTTCTTTAGTAGTATGTAATTTTATATGGGAGATAGACCCCTCAGGGTCTGACCAAGTAGTATAAACTTTACAGTACAAACTTTACAGTAAAGGTTATTATGATATCACTTAGTGCTGAGCACGAATATTACCCACATACAGTTACACAAATCAGCAACCATTTCTATTTTACGTCATCGCTGGCCTCGGAGACGAGCACAAAACCCTTTAAAAAAAACGTATCTTGGACGCTCGGGAATCACCCAATTAAACCCAAACACAGTACATTACGCAATACATTATTATGGAGTGAAAACAGGGAGACCAAAGAGAAACGAAAGAATGTGAAAGGGCAGCAGCTGTGAGAGATGAAATATTTTTGGAAATATTCAAAATCCTTATCTCCCCTCCAAAGCGTTCTCTGTAATCTGTGTGCATCGGATATTTTGGCAGCAGAGAAGACACTCAAGTTACCAGTTGACCATAGAACGGCTGCGATCCGCGAGTGAACCTAACTACACACTTTTAACCTCAACACACCCAGGGTGTCTTCAGACATGAAATTAGATTCAACTCTGATGAATGCAGGCAGCTTAGCTATCGAAATATTGATATTTATTCAATGTATTGCATTGGAGACATAAGAGTGTGCAGTGTCCACGGACATCAACCACAAACCAATTTCTAATCAGGATAGGGACCTGGATGCACACAACCATCCTCATATTCCTGATCAGTGTTTAGCACAGAAGTGTAGCTGGCCAGAGACAGACGGATTCTGATTCCACTCTCGCTCCATCCTGATCTCGATCCCAAAGGGAGATTCTCTGCTCTGTGTAATGCTGCCCCTTTGATTGCTTCCACAGGCCTGATCCTAGACCAGTTATGGAGTGCTCTGTCATGATGACACTGCAAAACATGGAGGATGAAGAAACAGAACAGCATTGACCCCCAGAGGACCTTCTGTGACAGTTCTGTTTTGTCCTTTAACACCACCAGTAGTTGTGATGGTAATAGTGCCCATTGCAACAAAACAGCCCATAGGCCTACATACACAATGCAATTTACAGCAGGATGAATGAAAGCCATTGGGAAGCATGTAGAAGACCATGGAGAGGAGGTTTTCGACCCAGTGCATCATTACCTATTAAGCCAGGCAAGACGAGAGGTGAGGAGAGTGGGTATTTGCTACATGCTACATCCCATGATGCCACAGCAGACAACAACATGCAGTGATAAGATGAACAGAAGAATGTTCCTTAACGGGGGAAGCAGCTTGCGCCTAGTGCTTAAGAGTGTTGGGCCAGTAACCAAAAAGTCGCTGGATCGAATCCCCGAGCCGACTAGGTGAAAAATGTGTCGATGTGCTCTCGGGCAAGTCACTTAACCCTAATTGAGTGACTTATAGGCAGGCAGAGCAGGAGAATTCCACAGATTGTTGGGGGAAATGGTTTGCCGCTCTCAGAGATAAGAGACTGTTAGGAAGGCCTGTGTTCTGCTTCCCTGCTTAGAGAGGCGAGCCGGGGTGAACGGAAATAATTGAAAAATATTATTAAATATGCTACTTGTTCTGGGCCAAATGAACTCAAACCGTGTGAAACCATGTGAATTACAATATGGCTGCTGTGTCACTCACTTCTCCCTCTACGTGAGTGCTCAGCGTCTCTCTATTACAGACACGGCGACAGCCCTGAATAACTACTGTATATGCATGTGACTGTTTGTTCATTTTCGCTTCATTTTGTTTCCTCCTTTATATGTACTTATCTTTTGAGATTTTATCTGACATCCTGCTCTAGATTTTATCTGACATCCTGCTCTAGATTTGATCTGACATCCTGCTCTAGATTTGATCTGACATCCTGCTCTAGATTTTATCTGACATCCTGCTCTAGATTTGATCCATCCTTTAGTTATGTTTCATGTTTTCTCTCCTCATTGTCAAAATAATATTTCCTTCTTCTGGGTTCAGTTCTTCCACTTAACGCGTGCTGCCCTTGCCACTCAGGCTATAGCAGGCACAGAGCCAGGATTTTCTCTCTCCTGGTGCTAAGGGGGGGAGGGGGGGTGGGCTTGACCAATACGTGGGGGTGATAAGAAAACAGTCGATTTTCATGACTTCAGAGTTATAAGGAAGTTATCGTTTTTCAATAAAAGCAGATATGGCACAGAGCACATTCAATATAAATGTAGATTTTAATTGAATTTGGCCAAAGAATATTAAACAAAATGTGACTCACCACCTGGATTCGGTCTTATGTAGCAACATTTGAATTTCTGTTTTTTACATTGGACAAAAGTAGAGACTCAGAGCTACAAAATGGTATATCACACACTGCATTTGACAATGAGAAAGTAATCCTGCTTTGAAAGTTGATCGACTTGTAAACTCACTTTTGAGAAAACCGTCTTTCAATGTATTGGTACTACCTTTGGAGAGCCCTTCTTTGTCAACACCCATTCAGCATTGTTCACACCCACTTAAGCCTTAGCCCCACCCATCTCTTTAAGGGTTAATCCGAGCGTTCTGTACTAACTTGCCAGCTCCTTCCAGACATCTAAGAGAGAGAGGATAGCTCACTGAACATTACTCGCTCTAGCAGAGCCAGCTGTTACAGTATGTTATCCAGAGCGTTGGTGACTGCAACTGTGTTGTCAGATTGTAAGTTTGTAAATTCAAAGCGTTTTGCATTCAGAGCGCACACTGGATGCTCTGGCCAATAAGTAGGGTTGTTCCGTAAGCTCTGACCTCACAACAACAGTCAAGCACCCAAGCTAACTGGCTAACATTGGCTAGCTACTGCCAGACAGATAAGGAGAGAACACCCCACTCTGACCATTTTACTCGCCCCAGCAGAGCTGGTTAGGCAGTTTTCATGTTATCCAGAACATTGGTGACTCTAACTGTGCAGCTGGCAACAATTGAATTATGCTTTGTTGCCGACGTTTACTGACACAGGACATATTCAATGGGTGTTGAGCGTTCAAACATTCATCAGATATTCTGCGATCTGGCACACTGAGTCTTTTGTTAAGAAATGTAGCTAGATAGCTAGCTATGTAAACAATGAATCGCAACACATGACGTAATGTTAGTTAGCAAGCCAGCCAGCTAACGTTAGCTAGCTAGCAAACAGTACACTAACTTGAAATGAAAATACTTGCTAAAATTAGAGTGGAGTCTTTTATTAAGACATGTAGCTAGCTAGCTAGCTAAACAATGGACTATAATCACAACTCATGACGTTACTACCCTGCATGAATTTGCAGGTAGCTAACCAACCAGGTTCTATGGCTATAACTAGTCAAGAAAATGTGTCTGAGATACGAAGAATAAGATCATACACATAACGTTAGCTAGCAACCCAGCCAGCTAATGTTAGCTAGCTAACAGTACACTTGAAATGAAACCACTTTCTGTCAAAATTAGAAAGGTGTAATATCTGAAAATGTAGCTAGCTAGACTATCTTACCAGTATACATCATGATTGGACGCATCTCCTGTCTGATGCCATGCATGGTTGCCCTTTGTTTGATGAGGTAATCCAGACTGGTGTTTTCTACATCTCAATAGCTATCATATTCGAATTCCACTGATTTCAAAACTCCAGAAAGTGGAGAGCATACACATAACATTAGCTAGCGAGCCAGCCAGCTAACGTTAGCTAGGTAACAGTACACTTTAACTTGACTTTAAGTTTATGCAGTTTTACTACGCAATACTTTTTTTTTTAAAGCCGCATTTGACACTAATACTTAGAAATACTGACCAGCTCCAATAGATAGACGCATGCTATATGGCAGACCAATCCAAACTCATCTCTCGGCATGTCCAGCCCACTCATTATCTCAGCCAATTATGGCTAGGGGGAAGGTTTGCGCCATTTTTCTGTGGCTAAACCAACTAGGCTCGTAATTTAACTATTTTATTCATATTTATAGATGGCATACAAGTTTGATATTAAGGCACATGAAAGTTCACATGTTCGAGAAGGCATTTCTGCCCAAAAACACATTTTGATAAAAAAAAAAAATTGACGTTCAAACAGCTCTCCTGTGAAGTCGTGACTTGCGACATACGACCAGTTTCCTGAATTGGGTCACAAATAGCTATAAGCCTAATACAAGTGACCACAAGGTAATGACAAAAATGTCTTTCACGTGCAAAGGTGAAAGACTTCAGCACCGGACAGCGCTCATACACTGCATGAACACTGTCCGGTGCTGAAGTCTTTCAGCAATAAAAACACAATACATTCAAAATGCGACAACAACAAGAAGTGCATTTATTCCAGATGCATAAGAAGACAACTGTGCATTGGTAATGTTTCGGATGAAATGGTTGTTACAACGTCAGAAATGCAATTAATAATATACAAAGTGCAGCCACAACTAGAAGTGCAATGCATTTAGCCTATGCATGTTAACTGTAAACACACTTGTAAAACAAACTGGCTATCATCACAATCTTAGTGATTATATTTATATAGCAAACAAAAATAACTTGTAGGCCGACGATATACAGTTGAAGTCGGGAGTTTACATACACTTAGGTTGGAGTCATTAAAGCTTGTTTTCAACCACTCCACAAATGTCTTGTTAACAAACTATACATCTACTTTGTGCATGACACAAGTAATTTTTCCAACAATTGTTTACAGACAGATTATTTCACATATAATTTACTGTATCACAATTCTAGTGGGTCAGAAGTTTACATACACTAAGTTGACTGTGCCTTTAAACAGCTTGGAAAATTCCAGAAAATGATGTCATGGCTTTATAAGTTTCTGATAGGCTAATTGACATAATTTGAGTCAATTGGAGGGGTACCCGTGGATGCATTTCAAGGACTACCTTCAAACTCAGTGCCTCTTTGGGAAAATCAAAAGAAATCAGCCAAGACCTCAGGAAAAATATTGTAGACCTCCACAAGTCTGGTTCATCATTGGGAGTAATTTCCAAATGCCTGAAGGTACCACATTCATCTGTACAAACGATAGTACGCAAGTATAAACACCTTGGGACCACGCAGCCGTCATACCGCTCAGGAAGGAGACGCTGTTTGTCTCCTAAAGATGAACGCACTTTGGTGCGAAAAGTGCAAATCAATCCCAGAACAACAGCAAAGGACCTTGTGAAGATGCTGGAGGAAACAGGTACAAAAGTATCTATATCCATAGTAAAACGTGTCCTATATCGACATAACCTGAAAGGCCGCTCAGCAAGGAAGAAACCACTGCTCCAAAACCAACCATAAAAAAGCCAGACTACGGTTTGCAGCTGCACATGGGGACAAAGATCATACTTTGGTCTGATAAAACAAAAATAGAACTGTTTGGCCATAATGACCATCGTTATGTTTGGAGGAAAGAGGGGGAGGCTTGCAAGCCGTAGAACACCTTCCCAACCGTGAAGCACGGGGGTGGCAGCATCATGTTGCGGGGATGCTTTGCTGCAGGAGGGACTGGTGCACTTCACAAAATAGATGGCATCATAAGGTAGGAAAATTATGTGGATATATTGAAGCAACATCTCAAGACATCAGTCAGGAAGTTAAAGCTTGGTCGCAAATGGGTCTTCCAAATGGACAATGCAAGCATTCTTCCAAAGTTGTGGCAAAATGGCTTATAAGGACAACAAAGTTAAGGTATTGGAGTGGCCATCACAAAGCCCTGTCCTCAATCCTATAGACAATTTGTGGGCAGAACTGAAAAAGTGTGTGTGAGCAAGGAGGCCTACAAACCTGACTCAGTTACACCAGCTCTGTCAGGAGGAATGTGCCAAAATTCACCCAACTTATTGTGCGACGCATGTGGAAGGCTTCCTGAAACATTTGACCCAAGTTAAACAATTTAAAGACAATGCTACCAAATACTAATTGAGTGTATGTAAACTTCTGACCCACTGGGAATGTGATGAAAGAAATAAAAGCTGAAATAAATCATTCTCTCTACGAGTATTCTGACATTTCACATTCTTAAAATGAATTGGTGATCCTAACTGACCTAAGACAGGGAATTTTTAAATGTCAGGAATTGTGAAAAACTGAGTTTAAATGTATTTGGCTAAGGTTTATGTAAACTTCCGACTTCAACTGTATGATAAACAGGAGCAGCAGCATACTGTACATGCTGATTGTATGTGAGTGCGTGTGTGTAGAGTCCGTATAAATGTGTATGCATGTTATGTGTGTTTGTGAGCAAATGATGTGTGTGTGTTGGAGTGTCAGTGTGCCTGAGTGTGTAAAGTCATGTGAGTGTGCATAATAAAATAAAATACAAGGGTTAACTCAGAAAGTCTGTGTAGCCATTTTTTGTGTCTCTGGGATAGAAGCTGTTCAGGAGCCTGTTGGTGTCAGTCTTGATGCATCGGTACAGTTTGCCGCGTGGAACCAGAGAACAGTCTATGGCTTGGGATGGTTGGAGTCTTTAAGAATTTTCCGGGCCTTCCTTTCACACCACTTGATATAGAGATCCTGGATGGCAGGGAGCTGGGTTGTCCACGCCACCCTCTGTAACGCCATTTGATCGAGGGAGGTGCTGTTGCCATACCAAGCAGTGATGCAGCCAGCCAAGATGCTCTCAATGGTGCAGCTGTAGAGCTTTACAACCTCTGTCGCGCCTTGTTCATGACTGTGTGCGTGTGGACCATTTTAAGACCTTAGTGATTTGGACACAGAGGAACTTGAATCTCTTGACCAGCTCCACTGCAGCCCCATCGATGTGGATAGGAGCGTGCTTACTGTAGTCCACAATCAGCTTCTTGGTCTTACTGACGTTGAGGGAGAGGTTGTAGTCCTGGACACCACACTGTCAGGTCACTGCCCTCCTCCCTGTTTGTTTACCACCATCGTTTCGTCAGCAAACTTGATGATGGTGTTGGAGTTGTTCGTAACCACCCAGTCATGGATGAACAGGGAGTACAGGAGGGGAGTAAGCACACACCCCTGTGGGGCCCACGTGTTGAGGGTCAGCGTGGCGGAGGGGATGTTGCATACCCTCACCACCTGAGGTCAGCCCGTCAGGAAGTCCAGGATCCAGTTGCAGATGGAGGTGTTCAGTCCCTGGGTCCTAAGCTTGGTGACAAACTTGGAGGGGACAATGGTGTTGAATGCTGAGCTTTAGTCAATGAACAGCATTCTCACATAGGTATTCCTCTGATCTAGGTGGGCGAAGGCAGTGTGGAGTGCAATTGAGATTGCGTTGTCTATGGATCTGTTGGGCCGGTATGCCAATTGGAGTGGGTCTACGGTGTATCTGGGATGATGGAGTTGATGTGTGCCATAACCAGCCTTTCAAAGCACTTAATGATTACAGATGCATTAGTCATTGTGAAATGAAGTCTTAGAGTTCTTGGGAAAAGTAATGATGGTGGTCATCTTAAGACATGCAGGGATTGCAGACTGGAACAGGGGGAGGTTGAAAATGACTGTGAATGTGCCTGCCAGCCGTTCTGTGCACTCGAGAGCAGTGGAAGTCTCAACCCGTTGTTCACCCGTCTTGGAATACCTGATGGTCAAATGCAGACCCTTCTACCTCCCGAGGGAGTTTTCAGCTGACTGACACTCAACGAACTGTACAAGGCTATAAACACGGAGGAAAGCGTTTCGAACTGTACTGCTTTTCTTGTTTGCTGGCAATTTTAATGCCCAACTTCCATCAACACGTCACGTTTGAATTGTCGAACTGAGTTGAACTTTAGCGACTGTAACAAAAACCCTGTTCACAAAAAGACATACAGACTGCTTTGATAGGGGAGTAAACCACCGCCTGTGAGAGTGAAACTCCCCCTAGCCCAGCAGATCCCATCAAATCCATCCTATATAATCATATTTACACACTGTTTGGTTAATACTCAATGCCCTCTGAGGCTGTCAGTCTGTCTGTGAAGACTGAGCGTGTGGAGATCAATGCACTTCGGCTCTCTACGCAGTAGTCTGTAGACTTGCTAGGAAGTAGTCTATAGGCTCTCTAGGCAGTAGTCTGTAGACTCGCTAGGCAGTAGTCTATTGGCTCTCTAGGCAGTAGTCTATTGGCTCTCTAGGCAGTAGTCTACAGACTTTCTAGGAAGTAGTCTATAGTCTCTCTAGGCAGTAGTCTGTAGACTCGCTAGGCAGTAGTCTATTGGCTCTCTAGGCAGTAGTCTATTGGCTCTCTAGGCAGTAGTCTATAGTCTCTCTAGGCAGTAGTCTACATACTTTCTAGGAAGTAGTTGTCACGTGTGCTCGCTCTCCGACCTCTAGGTCACCAGGCTGATCATTATGGCACTCACCTGTCACCATCGTTACGCGCACCAGCACGTCGTCAGACTCACCTGGACTCCATCACCTCCCTGATTACCTTCCCTATATATATGTCACTCCCTTTGGTTCCTTGCCCAGGCATCATTGTTTCTGTTTCTGGTCTGTGTGTTGTTCGTGTTTCTTGTTTTGTATTATGTTCCGTTTATTTTATTAAAACACTCACTCCCTGAACTTGCTTCCGACTCTCAGCGCACATCGTTACAGTAGTCTATAGGCTCTCTAGGCAGTAGCCTGTATACTTGCTATGCATTAGTATATAGGCTCTAGGCAGTAGTCTATAGACTTGCTAGGCAGTATTCTGTAGGCTCTCGCTACTGTAGGTAGTAGTCTAGTCTTTCTGTGTGCTGCTGTAGTGAATCCGCAGGCTTTAAATCACTGTTATTAAATGTCACTGTAAAGAGCTTGTTTACAGTCTCTGCTTCCCCTTAGTGTTCCCAGACAGACAGTGAGCTTCTGTGGGGGTTGCAGCTGTTTTTCGCCTACAGGTCTGACGCGCCGGAGGCTGACAAGGCCCACAGAGGCCACAGAGATTCTATGACATCGTAGCGTAATCACATTCAAAAGCTACTATGACAAGTGAACTGGAACAGAGGCGTTGTATTTTGTTCTAATGCTCGTCTTGAATTACGTGGCTATGCTAATACCTGTACATCGTCTGAGTTCTCTTTCAACGCTGGCCTCCTCACAACGGTTCAATGACGAATCTTGCCACTGGTTCTACACTGAACAAAAATATAAATGCAACATGGAACAATTTCTAAGATATGACTGATTTACTGTTCAGATAAGGAAATAATTCAATTGAAATAAATTCATTAGGCCCTATTCTATGGATTTCACATGACTGGGAATACAGCTATGCATCTATTGGTCATAGATACCTTAAAAATATAGGGTCTTGGATCAGAAAACCAGTCAGTATCTGGTGTGACTACCATTTGCCTCATGCAGCACGACACACCTTTTTTTGCATAGAGTTGATCAGGCTGTTGATTGTGGCCTGTAGAATGTTGTCCCACTCCTCTTCAATGGCTGTGCAAAGTTGCTGGATATTGGTGGGAAGTGTAAGAACCTGTTGTGCACGTCGATCCAGAGCATCCCAAACATGCTCAGTGGGTGACATGTCTGTTGAGTATGCAGGCAATGGAAAAACTGGGACATTTTCAGTTTCCAGGAATTGTGTACAGATCCTTGCGACCTTGGGGCCATGCATTATCATACTGAAACATGAGTGGATGGCGTGGATGAATGGTACGCCAATGGGCCTCAGGATCTCGTCAAGGTACCTCTGTGCATCAAAATTGCCATCGATAAAATGCAATTGTGTTTGTTGTTCGTAGCTTACGCCTGCCCATACCATAACCCCACCGCCACCATGGGACACTCCGTTCACAACGTTGACATCAGCAAACTACTCGCCCACACAACGCCATACACGTGGTCTGCGCTTGTGAGGCTGGTTGGACATACTGCCAAGTTCTCTAAAACGACTTTGGAGGCAGCTTATGGTAGAGAAATGAACATTAAATTCTCTTCCAAAACTGCACATTTTAGTGGCCTTTTATTGTCCCCAGCACAAGGTGCACCTGTGTAATGATCATGCTGGTTTTTAATCAGCTCCTTGATAAGCCACACCTGTCAGGTAGATGGATTATCTTGGCAAATGAGAAATGCAAACTAACAGGGATGCAAACAAATTTGTCTAAAACATTTTTGAGAAATAAGCTTTGTGTGTATGGAACATTTCTGGGATACTTTATTTCAGCTCATGAAACATGGGACCAACACATGTTACGTTTCTATTTTTGTTCAGTGTACTTCCACGTACAGTACCATTAATGTTAAAGCACGTTCGGCTGAAATGCGATCGTTTCTGAGAGGTGGCTTTGTTGGGGGTTTTTTTACCTACAAATTAGGCCACTTATTTGTTGATATGAAGACATACGTTTGCAGTGCCAAGAGACAATGTCAATTCTGTAGGGAGAGAAAGAGAGAGGATAAATGGATGTTTGTTTGCCTTCCAGCCATTGGAACATGCTCTGACTGTGAAAGGGCATGGCCATTGTTTCGTAACCTAATCGGTCAGCGAGGCCTTTGGCTGTGCCTAGACGCCGGGGAAGAAGGCTGTCTTAATAACCTCCTGGACTCCCATTCTTTATCTTAAGATACATCCCAAATGGCACCCTGTTCCCTATATAGTGCAATACTTTAGTCAAAAGTACTGCACTATAAAGAGAATAGGGTATCATTTGGGACACAACCTTAGGCATGTCCTCTACACACTATAGCCTGAGTCGGTGTGCAGCGTTA
This sequence comes from Salvelinus namaycush, assembly GCF_016432855.1. Taxonomy (NCBI): domain Eukaryota; kingdom Metazoa; phylum Chordata; class Actinopteri; order Salmoniformes; family Salmonidae; genus Salvelinus; species Salvelinus namaycush. Next base: position 4,944,916 of record NC_052339.1, on the reverse strand, counting down.
TCGAGGATGTTGGATCTGCGGTAGAGCAACTTTCCATCTGGATATCAAGGTTGATGGGAGAACTGGGATCCCACTGCAGATGACACAAGTTCCCAGACACATTTGTGGTTAGTTTTTACTGTATTTTTAAAAAGAACTTTCAGCTGCATTTTCTCCTTAATACAAGGATGTAGGTGGGCTAGGGTGGTCTAGCAGTCTACACCGCTGCATCTGGAACACATATATACTGGTGCACTAATACATTATCACTGTAAATTTGCTATGCTTGAAATGTCCTGCCAATGCTGTTCTTATCAGACCAAATGATGATTCAAAACTTTAGGTATATGATCACACTGGTAATATATCATCATGTTGTCACGAACCGGCTCAAAGCCCGTAACAAAAGGGAGACAACGTGGAGATAAGGAATAACAAAATATATTTATTAACTAAGGTAACCTAAATGCAATTAACAATGGTGTGTGTGTAATCAGTAATCAGTAATGTAAGTGAGTGTTTTGCTTGCATAAATGTGATAATGCGGTATGTTGAAAGGTGCTAAAGCAAACAACCAAAAAGCCACAACAAAATCTATGACGGTGTCTGCATGGAGAGAGTCTCCTCCATGAATGGGGAAGTGGTGTATTTATCCTGGGAGACACCGGGCCCAGGTGTTTCCCATGTAGCTGACGACCCTCCCAACTCCGCCCACCGGCATCCTAATAAGGAAACAAGAACAAAGAGAGAATACGGCAGACAGAGTGGGAGGGTCGTCACAATGTGTTGTATTACTTGTGAAGCACAGCTGAGGGAGCATACATTTAAATAACTATCTTTCTTTATTTTACTGGACTGATGGTGCCTGCATCTGATGGTCAGTCTCAGCGGCGGGAGAGCATCAGAGGCTCCGCCTCTCACCGTTGGACTGTCCCTCAGCTCTCCCCCTCCACTAAGACTGACCAAAAAGCCAACCCCCGTCTTCGAGCTAATGGCAAAACCTGGGTCACATCGCATTACTCCTGCCTCTTGCACAAATTCATGTTATTACTCCTATGACTAGAGGAAGTCAAATACTCCTCGATATTAAAAAACACACATCTGCTAATGTAAATAACGCAAGCCTATCGGTCCACTTCGCTACTCATTCATTGAAGCTGCAGTGCTGGTTGCAGCAGGAGTGGAGAATCCCATTTCACAGCTTGGAAAAGTGTTCAATAAAAAGTGTTGACGGTGCTGAATTAAAAACTTAAATATGAACTCACTCATAAAAACAGCAGCTATTTGCTGTGTTCATTGACAGTCTCTCTAGTCATGTTTTTAGACGTTTTAAAATCACTGTAGTATCAACTTATTTTGCTGTGCTCTCAAGGAAGCTGCAGACTAACACAGTGATCTGAGCAATCCGATTGGACAACGGTAGTTCTATATGTGCACTTCCTTTGCACTCTCCGGGCATGCCAACTAGGCTGAAGTTTGTACATTCAGACCCATGAAATGGCAAAAAATGGGATGACTTCGCCTACCCAGTGCGCAGGGCAATTGAAAGCACTGCCAACAGAAAGAGACAGAAAAAATTAGGAATGCAAGGCTTTATTATATATATTTTTTCTAGAAATGTTTCGCGATCGACTAGGAATGCCTTGGAATAGAGAATGATGTGTCTGAGACCCGTTGGTATGTGAATCAGTCTAAGTAATGCCCCCCCTGATTGTTTGCACACACACAGACATATTCTCAAACGTTCGATTGCTTGCAACTTCCTAACCTCAGGCACTACACATGCTGGACCACATAGAGAGTCAGTTGCAGCCTGATCAGTCAATGATCTGACAAGAAGTATCATTTATTTATTTCATTGCCAATGGCTCTCTTTCACATCTATAAAAGCCTGATCAGCCTGATTCATTGGCACTGATTCCTGATTCATTGGCACTCCAAATATAGCTTTCCAGGTCATGCCATTAAAGTTGTTGTTCGTAAATGATTGACAGCATGCTCTTTCTTCTCTCTTATGATTTAATTGTCTTTATGTTAGAAAACCACCAGAGAGCTGAGAACCGTCATTGCAGTGTGGCTTGAGGTTCAACGTATTTGTGTGCGTCATTTTTTAAAACTATGATTATTATTATTGCTGTTGTTTTTTCATATACAACGAAAACCTTTCATTCAGCGGGCCGCACATCCGTCTGCAATTTTGCAATATGGTACAGGATAGACACGCACTGGTTGAAATGGTGAAGATTTGTAACCGCAGGGCTTTATGTTGTCTAGGCTCAAGACAAAACATGGTGTAATATTATGTCTGTATGGCCCATGGCAGACTTTTTGTTGATGTAGGCCTATAGTACAGCTTCTGAGTCAGTCAGCAGAAACACACACATCAGCATTCAGTGCAGGGCTGTTAAATCTGTGTTAGCCTGCCCACTACACTGCCCACGGTAAGGTCAGACTCATGCTGAGGAGAAGGGTCAGGGAGGAAGCCTATGCCCTCATTGCTGGCAATGTGGGAGGGAAGATCATTTCATGCAAACAAAGATTTAGAAGAGACCGACTTGTCGCATGGATGATCTAGCGTTCAAGGCCGCTGCCTCCAGCACACATGAGCCGGTGCCAGTCTGGGTTCAAATTCGGCCCACTGCCTTTGTGACACACTATCTTTCCCACGGTCTCTCCTCTATCCGATAAACATGTAAAAAATATACAGTACCAGTCAAAATTTTGGACACACATTCAAGGGTTTTTCTTTATTAGTGAAGACATCAAAACTATGAAACAACTCATATGGAATCATTTAGTAACCATTTAAAAAAAAATCAAATCAAAATTTATTTTAGATTTTAGATTCTTCAAAGTAGGCACCCTTTGCCTTGATGACAGCTTTAAACACTCTTGGGATTCTCTCAACCAGCTTCATGAGGAATGCTTTTCCAACAGTCTTGAAGGAGTTCCCACATATGCTGATCACTTATTGGCTGCTTATCCTTCATTCTGCGGTCCAACTCATCCCAAACCATCTCAATTGGGTTGAGGTCGGGTGATTGTGGACACCAGGTCATCTGATGCAGGACTCCATCACTCTCCTTGGTCAAATAGCCCTTACACAGCCTGGAGGTATGTTTTGGGTCATTGTCCTGTTGAAAAACAAATGATAGTCCCACTAAGCGCAAACCAGATGGGATGGCGTATCGCTGCAGAATGCTGTGGTAGCCATGCTGGTTAAGTGTGCCTTGAATTCTAAATAAATCACAGACAGTGTCACTAGAAAAGCACACCCACACCATCACACCTCCTCCTCCGTGCTTCACGGTGGGAACCACACATGCAGAGATCATCCGTTCAACTACTCTGCGTCTCACAAAGACATGGTGGTTGGAATCAAAAATCTCAAATTTGGACTCATCAGCCCGTAGGACAGATTTCCACCGGTCTAATGTCCATTGCTCTTGTTTCTTGGCCCAAACAAGTCTCTTCTTCTTATTGGTGTCCTTTAGAAGTGGTTTCTTTGCAGCAATTCGACCATGAAGCCCTGATTCACGCAGTCTCCTCTGACAGTTGATGTTGAGATGTGTCTGTTACTTGAATTCTGTGAAGAATTGTTTTGGGCTGCAATCTGAGGTAACTCTGGGCCTTCCATTCCTGTGGCGGTGCTCATGAGAGACAGTTTCATCGTAGCACTTGATGGTTTTTGTGACTGCACTTGAAGAAACGTTCAAAGTTCTTGAAATTTTCCACATTGACTGACCTTGATTTCTTAAAGTAATGATGGACTGACGTTTTTCTTTGCTTAATTGAGCTGTTCTTGCCATAATATGGGCTATTATTTTTATTTAAACTTTATTTAACGAGGCAAGTCACTGTATACGACCCCTACCTCGTCACCACACAACCGATTGGCTCAAACGCATAAAGAAGGAAAGAAATTGAACAAATTAACTTTTAACAAGGCACACCTGTTCATTGAAATGCATTCCAGGTGACTACCTCATGAAGCTGGTTGAGAGAATGCCAAGAGTGTGCAAAGCTGTCATCAAGGCAAAGGGTGGCTACATTGAGGAATCCCAAATTGAAAATATAGTTTGACTTTTTTGGTTACTACATGATTCCATATGTGTTATTTCATTTTGTTCATTTTGTTCTATGTCTTCACTATTATTCTACAATGTAAAAATACAGAAAAACCCTGGAATGAGTAGATGTGTCCAAACTTTGTACTGGTATTGTATATATATATATGTTAAAAAACTAGAATAAGTGGTAGAGGTGGACCAGACTCGTAAAGGATTTCAATAGGCCCAACTGATGAACAAATAACCACCCATTTCCTGGGCCCCTGCACACCTTACTGATATGTCCTTAATCTTCCTTTAGATGTAGAAGTCTAATATGTTCATATCTTCCTCTTCGGAAGTCCAGATGAATTCCCCCAGTTTGACGTGATTGATGCGTCGCACACGCAGACGTTTACTGCTACAGTGAGTCAACGAGCGAGAGAGGAAAGGGGCCGCTATCGCCTGTCACAACGACCCCGTTATCTTCACAGTCCACAGGATTTGATGAGGACAGGTGTCATCCAAACGGAATGCATGACAGACATAATAGACATCTTTCCATTGTATCCCAATGTATATAATAAAGGCCTAATCATTTACTTAGAATGGATAAAATAGATATGTGTTCATTTTGTATGGCTGGAATCATACTAGTTGTATTTTAAAGGGTAAGGATCATCATGACTCCCTAGCATGTCTGTCCATCCTTTTGACTGAAGTTAAACCCTGCAGTCCGTTCTAGGGCCCATATTCATCAAACATCTCAGAGTTTGAGTGCTGATTTAGAGTCAGTTGAACAATGAATAAGAATAACATTGACAGGGGGAACCTGTTCCTAGATCCTACTCTGAGATGCTTGATACACTCCATGACCAAAAGTATGTGGATCCCTGCTCATTGAACAGCTCATTCCAAAATCTTGGGCATTAATATCGAGTTGGTCCCCCCTTTGCTACTATAAAAGCCGTCACTCTTCTGGGAAGGCTTTCCACTAGATGTTAGAACATTGCTGCGGGGACTTGCTTCCATTCAGCCACGAGCGTTAGTGAGGTTGTGCACTGATGTTGGGTGATTCGGCCTGGCTCGCAGTCGGCGTTACAATTCATCCCAAAGGTATTCAATAGGGTTGAGGTCAGGGCTCTATGCAGGCCAGTCAAGGTCTTCCACTCCGATCTCGACAAACTATTTCTGTATGGACCTCACTTTGCGCAAGGGGGCATTGTCATGCTGAAACAGGAAAGGGCCTTCCCCAAACTGTTGCCACAAATTTGGTTGTCACTGCGCATTGGGGCAGGTAGTGTTCTCCTGGCGTCCGCCAATCCTAGATTTGTTCTTTGGACTGCCAGTGTGATTCACCACTCCAAATGGTGGCTGCTCCAGAGTCCAATGAGGGTGAGCTTTACACCACTCCAGCCGACACTTGGCATTGCGAGTGGTGATCTTAGGCTTGTGTGCGGCTGCTCGGCCATGGAAACCCATTTCATGAAGCTCCCGACGAACAGTTCTTGTGCTGATGTTGCTTCCAGAGGCAGTTTGGAACTCGATAGTGAGTGTTGCAAATGAGGACAGACGATTTTTATGCGTTACACACTTCAGCACTCAGTGGTCCCGTTCTGTGAACTTGTGTGGACAACCACCTAGCGGCTGAATTGTTGTTGCTCCAAGACTTTTCCACTTCACAATATCATCACTTACAGTTGACCTGGGCAGCTCTAACAGGGTAGAAATTTGACTGACTTGTTGGCAAGGTGGAATCCTATGACGGTGCCACGTTGAATGTCTCTGAGCTCTTCAGTAAGGCCATTCTACTGCCAATGTTTGTGTATGGAGATTGCATGGCCGTGTGTTCAGTTTTATACACCTGTCAGCCAAGGGTGTTTCTGAAATAGCCAAATCCACAAATTTAAAGGGGTGTCCACATAATTTTGTATATATTGTGTTAATTTGGCCGCCAGACTGAAATCCCATGCTTAAGACAGGGAAAGCAACAGAGTTGGGTTAGAACGGGTCTCGCTTCCTCCTGCTAGTCCCTCTAGTCAACAACATGTGCAGTCAGTGCCCTATCAGCAGCTGGCCTGTCTCCTTCCCTCCCTTCCCCTTCTCTCCTCTCCTCTCCTCTCTGTGCCTGTGACACGGGCGAGTGAGAGAGGATCAGTCAGGAGAATAACATAGATGCCTGCAGAACAACTCTCCTATCTGAGGCCCGGTCATGAAGTAGTAACTCATGAGCACAATTACACAGTAGGCTTTAATAATGGAGCATTTGGCTTGAGTTGAGAGATCATTGTTTGTTTTGAAGCATGTACTGGAGGATAAAGTTTCTATTCAGCGATAGTGTTTAGTGTAGATCCTACAGTGGGTCAGGGTTCCCCAACTGGCGGCCCGACAATTTTTTTAATTGTTGAACGTAAACCACTATAAAACACCTTCAAATCCGCTCCAAGACACATTTTGGAAATCTGTTCCAAAGTCTTCCAACGCATAACAGAGAGATATACTGTATATGATTGATTCTGGCTGTTTAGCCTAGTGGTTAAGAGCCTTGGGCGCGTAACTGATAGGTTGCTGGTTTGAATCCCTGAGCTGCCTTAGGTGAAAAATCTGTCTGTACGCTTGAGAAAGGCACTTAACCCTAATTGCTACTGTAAGACACTCTTGGATAAGAATGTTTGTTAAGTTACATAAATGTATACAAGGTTAGAAATTATAATGTTTCAATCAAATATTGTATCTGTTTGGGCTTCTCGCAATCAATTTGCAGTCGACTAATTATTTGCAATTATGTTCCGGCCCCCTGACCATCCGCTCACGGAAAATCTAGTTGCAGAATCTAGTTGATGATCTCTGCCCTAGGTAATATGCTGCCTGTGGTAGGTAATGCCACCCAAGGATATTTTAATGTGTGAATACACAGACAGAAATGTGGCCATATTAAATTAACGCACTCATAGCATTGCACGGGTCCGTTTTTTGGAGCCGCAGCCATCGCGCACCTGCCACATCATTTCCGACACCCACCCGACACCCGACATCAGGACTGATTGTTCTCTGTGAACCGACCCACCCGCATATCATTTTTTTCCCGAGAGCCGATCCATTACTCACCAAATTGCATCAATTTATTTAACTGATTACAGTATTCCTTTTCCCTGCGAGAAATGTATTTGTCAGCATGTCTATTCAACAGTTGGATAAAGGAAAACATGCCATGAAAGATATATTTTTATTTTAACAATGCGCCACATTTATAACTCAAATCGCTTAGAAAAAGAGCCTTCTAAGCCTAGACCTACATAAAACAACAAGATTTTCACATTATTTTGATTATCGCATAGTTTAATTGAAATTTAAATAAAGAATTGCCAGCATCGAATATAGCCTGCAAAAATACTCAAACCTTTACCAGCCACACTGGTCAAACGCTAAGTATAGGTGAAAGAAAGTCTGAATTGTGAAAGCTTCTGCTTGTGGACAAATTAGAATGCTTCAGCACCAATAGCAGACAGTTCCATGCTCCACACTCTCTCATTGCGTGGCTAGGTCTATCTGCTTCAATGCTCACAAAATGGAATTTGCAACACAATACAACAAGCTGCTGGGTTTGTGAAAATTGTATTAGCGTGATTTAAAACATTTATGAACTGCAGTATAATTGTGCTGAACAGTGGGCCGACCCTCAAGTTCGAGGAATGTTTTAATTCCACCTGCCAGCTGATTTATTTTGCAGGTCAACTGCGTAAACCATGGTTACCTGACCGATTCAGGACTCTACACCCACAGTGGCCAGTTGATTAGGTAAACCCCCCCATTCACGGAAATGGTTCGCTCCTACAGATAGTGAGTCACATGGTTGTGGCTTACTATATAAATCAGGCAGACGGGCATTAAGGCATTCAGTTACAGTTCAATTGAATGTTAGAATGGGCAAAACGAGTAACCTACGTGACTTTGAGTGTGGTATGATCGTCGTTGCCAGGCGCACCGGTCCCTTGATACCTATTGAGCAACATTTCCATGCCCTGAAGAATTCAAGCTGTTCTGGAGTCAAAGGGAAGGGGGGGATCGACCTTGTACTAGATGGGTGTACCTAATAAACTGAGTATATATCATACTACAACATTTAAAAAACGACATGTGCAGCTAGACTGGAATTAGTTTATTTTCCTCAAGTATTGTCTCAAATACTGTATTACTGTAAAATACTGTAATACTGTAATGTACTATAGGGTGACCTGTAATTGGTACATCATATGCTGTGGGTGACTGGTCAGGTGTCGTCCATCTGTGTTCCAGGGGATCCCACTCACTGCCAGACAGTGTAGTCTGCCTGGTTGTCACTCACTCAGGGAGATGTGTCGTGATAGCCGCTCCCGCTGTCTTTTTTTAAAGTCAGCAGATTTATTTAAGAGCCTATTACACAAGATTAGCCGTGGAGGTACGGCTATAAATGGAACGAAGGCTGCCTTGCTTTAAGTGCTCTGTCTGGCTAAGTGATGAATAGAACTTAAAGGGAGAAGTGTGGCTTCTTTTACAATGGATCCTGTAGAGGCTGATCATTGGCAGAAGGATTCTTAAATGATCTCCTTATTTAAAGTAGACAGTGGATATGATGGCTAGTACCTTACATCATTCATCAAGCTCATCCAAAACGAGCCCACGGTTGGTGATGCCCAAACCATCCTGGGAAAGTATTAGATGGATGAAAGCTGTCTGGAGGACATTCACCCTCAACAGCCAGTTCATTCCCAAAGTCTCCATCTTTTCCTTTTGCTGAGGAGAGGTTCTCCATACCACCGTCAAACGTGAGAAATTCTGATTGGAAGATCAGAAGAGAATAAGCAGGAAATCTGGAATCCTTCATCTGGGATTTGTTTAATAAAACCTGGACATTTTGGGAACGTAACCAGAATTTTGCAACCCTAGTCACATACCGTAGGCATTGGCCTTCGATTCAACATGGACTGTGACGGTCAGACTTCAATGAAATTGTTTGACTGGAACTGGTTAGCACTATGAATGGACCAAGGGAGAACGACTGCCCCCTCTCATTGAAGCCACAGCGTTCAAGGCCAACCGTGGTACTGCAGGCATTGTTTGCAGAAAACAGGATCCCCCATTTATAGGGAATGGAAAAATTGTAATCTTCGTGGTCAATCTTCATGTAAATATACATCATTCTAAGACAATCATGATACCAATCATTTATTCTAATACACCAGATGTATGTCCTTGAACCGATTATTTAAAATTCGCACATAGAAGAAGCTATAAGGATTATGTGCTATAGTTGCTCATGGCAGCCTGCAGTACCCTGATTAGCCTGCGTCTTCATTTCCTGGAGTAACTTAAACGGCGAATGTTATGTCTCCTTTGAGACGCCATCTTAACCCGACTTCGTTTGGCTTCAATGCGCTATTGAGTCTCCAATGGCGTTGTCCATTCATATATACAGTCATTGGGATGGACAGTGACGGAGAAACCAAAATGACCACCGCCAATCAGAGAGCTTCTTCATGTTCTCCACGGTTTTGACTAGAATGGATACAGCTTTTGTCAGATTTGACTTTTCATAGCAGGTTAGGAGAACTTACACAGCAGGTAAGGTGATTTAACACGGCAGGTTAGGTGAATTAGTTTGTTGGGATAAGCGTTAGAGTTAGGTTTAGCTAAAAATGTTCATGTACATTTTACAAAAGCTGGATCCTTTCCAGCCATTACCGTTCTCCAACCTCTCATCTTGAGTTTAATTGAGAAATCCCCCCAAACGTAATGACAACCTTCACAGAAAAGGAATCCTACTGGGAATGCCTGCAGTGTAAATACTCATCTGTCTGTGACTGTGAGCATCCCACACGCCGTTCTCTCTCATTGCTGTGAAAGGCAGTATTTTACTCATTAGAGGAAACATGTAATCTTGACTATATGACAGATGGGGTGTTTGTGTGTGTGATGGTGACCATGGACAGCCAAGCCAGTAAGCTATTTTGTTGTTTGGTTATGTGTGTGTTTTTCACAGTATGTAACCTCAGCATGTTGTATTTGAATGTTTTTGAAGAAAAAATAACATTGCATTTTGAAGTTTTTTCATGTGGTTGTTAACATTTTTGGTCTGTTTACAAAAAGTACCTATTTGCATGTATTGCTTTTAGAGGTTAAGTTGCGTATCTATCTATACATTATACATCTTTCATTTTAATCTTATCTTTATGTGCATATTAACCCTCGAGCTACCATCATATTTTATATACATTGATTACCAACTGGAGTCATTTTGACCCCAAGAAGAAACTATTGGGAAGAGTAACAATCATAGCAAATGATCAACTTTATTTCGTATAAAAACAGAATTAGACAGGTAAATCATATTTTCTGAAATACAAAATGGCCAAAACAGACTGTTATTGGAAAAAATGTGTAAGCACCAAAATCAGGTAATTTTGGTTTTGCACACAGTCACATGATACGTGGTATAGAAAAGTACAATCTTAGGTGAGTACATGGGGAGCTATCAAAATCACTCATACTGGTCCCCCTCTGGTGGTATGGGTAACTTGTAATGATGTCTCCAGAGAAACCTTTAAATAAATTACTATTAGGTGGAATTAGGTGTTTTGGGCTGGGGTCAAAATGACCCCAAAGAACTTGAATTTTTAAAATCCCATATTGATAAAGAAAAACTAAACAATGATTTAGATTTATTAAGAACAAGTTGATTGCCAAAATCGTAAAACATTGAGGATTTAAATGAACCACCTTTTGGGCTAGGATAAAAAAAAATATGCCTCTGGGGTCAAAATTACCCCCGGTTGGTAGCTTGATGGTTAAGAGAAGGACAATTGAAGTGATATACAGTACAGGCTTATTCTAAAATGGATTTAAAAAAATCCTTATCAATCTATACACAGTACACAAAAATAACAAATCAAAAACAGGTTTTCATAAATGTTTGTAATAAAAAAGTTTTTTTAACTGAAATAAGTATTCAGACCCTTTGCTATGAGACTTGAAATTGAGCTTGGGTGCATCCTGTATCCATTGATCATCCTTGATGTTTCTACAACTTGACTGGAGTCCACCTGTGGTAAATTCAATTGATTGGACATGATTTGGAAAGGCACACACCTGTCTATATAAGGTCCCACAGTTGACAGTGCATATCAGAGCAAAAACCAAGCCATGAGGTTGAAGGAAATGTCCGTAGAGATCCGAGACAGGATTGTGTCGAGGCACAGACCTGGGGGAAGGTTACCAAAAAATGTCTGCAGCATTGAAGGTCCCCAAGAACACCGTGGCCTCCATCATTCTTAAATGTAAGTTTGGAACCACCAAGACTCTTCCTAGAGCTGCCTGCCCGGCCAAACTGAGCAATCGGGGGAGAAGGGCCTTGGTCAAGGAGGTGACCAAGAACCCAATGGTCACTCTGACAGAGCTCCAGAGTTTGTGGAGATGGAGAACCATCTCTGCAGCACTCCACCAATCAGGTCTTTATGGTAGAGTGGCCAGACGGAAGCCACTCCTCAGTAAAAGGCACATGACAGCCTGCTTGGAATTTGCCAAAAGGCACCTAAAGGACTCTCAGACCATGAGAAACAAGATTATCTGGTCTGATGAAACCAAGATTGCACTCTTTGGCCTGAAGGCCAAGTGGCATGTCTAGAGGAAACCTGGCACCATCCCTACGGTTAAGTATGGTGTTGTCAGCATCATGCTGTGGGGATGTTTTTCAGCGGCAGGGACTGGGAGACTAGTCAGGATCAAGCGAAAGATGAACGGAGCAAAGTACAGGGAGATCCTTAATGAAAACCTGCTCCAGAGCACTCAGTACCTCAGATTGGGACCTCAGTTTTTCAAGCGAAGGTCTATTAAGGGAGTATGCGAGCATACTCGTTTGGTTCGCCAAACTGACGTCGGCTAGCGGTCAGCCGAACTGAAGCATGCTGACACCTTATGCGTTACTGAAGGTATCCCCAAGGCACAGTCCTATTTACGTAAATCCCTTTAACTGGCACACAATACTAGGACAATTATTGTTCTGCAGAAAATGTGTATCCAGCCTCAATATAGGCCATAAAATTCATATTTTTTGTTTGCATGACCTTCATTTTGATAGATAATGCATCGCACACATCTCAACCTGCCGGTTGAGTTGCCTAATTAGATTAAATACATTTTGTATTGGAATATGCATAGACTTCTTAAATCATCTCGAAAATGATACATTCATTTGCATTATGTCTGCTTCATTTATTTATAATGGAAGATAGGCCTAGTTAAACGGGGACTGATATCAATATTTATCAAATATGATACATTTGTGTGTCAAAATATTGTAATGACCTGACTAGATCATAAAAGAACGACTGTCCAGACAGAGGATTGAGTTTACGAATGGACGGTTTATTAAACCAACTTTACACAGGCTACTGTTTGGCCGTAGCCCACGCCAAATAAATGAAAGATAACCCACAAGCCAATCGTGACCTTCTCTTGTGAAGCCCAGACGTAAGAGAGAGAACAAAGGCAAAACCTGGTCTTAACTTCCAATGCTCCATCCCCCTGCCCAACCCCCCTCCACGCCACTCCGCCAACCGCCAGGATGCCCGGCATCAGAACATTCCAGGCATTCCCGTGATTGGCAGATAGCAGGTTGACTGACATGTCGGACCCCGCGAACACAACCACCTACTAGCCTAACACATAACACACAGCTGTCTGTGCGGGTCGCTACACAGCCCCCCCACCACAAAGTCCCTCGTCCCCGAGGGAACAAACAAAGTCTCTGAAGCGACCCGGAGGTCTCCTTTGCCTGCGTGGCCGTGATGGTCGCAGAGTGCCCCTCTGGGAACCAGGGGATGAAGGCAGGGATATGGGGGACAAGGAAGCGGGAACGGGTAATACAGTCCGTGGCTCTGGGGAACCACGCGGTGACACAGGGGGGGAGACAGGGAGAGTGGGCTGTCTGGAGCCTTGTCTGCGGCACCTGGGGGTGGGTGCCTGGAGAATGGCATTGCCAGAGAGGGGAATTGTGGGGGTTCCTGGGGTTTGGGGAGAAGAGGCCCCTCTGTATGGGGCTAACCTGTCCCGGTGCAGTGCCACCTTTCTCCCCCTGGGAGGAAGCTGCACCCGGTAAACAACCTCCCCTACCCTCTCCAGGACACTGCAGGGTCCCACCCAGTGACTGTCCAACTTGGGGCATCTGCCTTTTTTCCTTAGCGGGCTGTAGACCCAGACCAGCTCCCCAGCCACAAAGTGCCTTCCCCGGGTGTGCACGTCATAGTTCCTCTTCTGCCTCACACCTGCATTCACCAGCTGCTCTCTGGCGAAGGTGTGGGCTGTCTCCAGGCGGTCCTGGAGTCTCCGGGCATACTCCGGCCCCGGGGGAACATGAGGGCTATCCAGGGGCCGACCAAACGCCATCTCCGCAGGGGTGCGGATCTCTCTCCCCAGCATGAGGAGGGCAGGCGTGCAGGAGGTGGAGTCTTGGACAGCGGAGCGGCATGCCATGAGGACCATAGGCAGGTGCTTGTCCCAGTCACGCTGGTGTTTGGAAGAGACGATGGCCAGCTGCTGTCCAAGCGTTTTATTGAAGCGCTCTACAAGGCCATCACTTTGAGGATGGAGAGGAGTAGTGCGGGTCTTGTGCATACCCAGCCTCTCACACATGGTGGCGAACACACGGGACTCAAAGTTTCTGCCCTGGTCGCTGTGGATGGACTCTGCAGCTCCAAACCTGCTGAACATCCCCGCTGTCAGGGCGTCGACGATGGTCTCTGCCTCCTGGTCAGGCAGAGCATAGGCCTCGGGCCATTTTGTGAAATAGTCCATGGCCGTGAGCACCCAGCGGTTTCCACTGTCTGTGGTGGGGAACGGCCCAACTACATCCACTCCCACCCTCTCCATGGGAGCCCCCACTGGGAACTGTTGGAGCTGAGCATGAGAGCGGCCTGGGGGGCCCTTTCTCGCTGTGCAGTTGTCACAGCGGCGACAAAAGTCCTCCACATCCCTCTTGTGCTGCCCCCAGTAGAAGCCCTGACGGAGACGGCGCAGTGTTTTTGTGACCCCAAAGTGTCCAGTCCCCACCCCGCCATGAGTACTCTGGAGCACAGCCTCCCGCAATGCTTTTGGGACCACCACCTGCCACCTCTCCTTTCCCGTAGCTGACTCCTTCCATGCCCGCTGTAGCACGCCATCAGCCAGCCGCAGTCTCTCAAACTTTGACCACAACCCTTTGGTCGCGAGTGAGAGCGCTGTCACCTCTTCCCATGGTGGCCTCACCTGCGCCTCTACCCACTGTAGCACTGGCTGTAGGTCTGTGTCCCGTCCCTGCTGCTGCCGCCATTCAGCCACGTCGACAGTCTGCAGCTCACAGCAGACAGGCCCGCTCGCCCGACACACTGTGGCACAGACCCCCTCTGCACACAGCTCTCTCTCCCGTCCCTCTCTCCGTTCGCAGTGGCGGCAGCCGTCTGCAGTACAGGGCCGACGGGACATGGCGTCGGCGTTGGAGTGGCGTGCCCCTGCCCTGTGCACCACTGTGAAGTCATACGGCTGAAGCTCCTCCAACCAGCGTGCCACCTGCCCCTCTGGCTCTCTGAAAGACATGAGCCACTGGAGAGCAGAGTGGTCAGTCCTTACAGTAAAGGGCAGACCACCCAGGTAGTACTTGAAGTGTTTGACGGAAGCCACAACAGCCAAGAGCTCCCGCCGGGTGACACAGTAGCGGCGCTCATGTTTGTCAAATGTTTTGCTGAAGTACGCCACCACTCTCTCCCCCGCTGGCCCCACCTGGGCCAGCACCCCACCCATGCCCACATTGCTCGCGTCTGTGTCCAGGATAAAGGGCAAGGTGAGGTCAGGGGGGGCGAGCACGGGGGCCTCGATCAGTGCACGTTTGAGGGTGTTGAACGCCTCCTCACACTCCACTGTCCAAGTGAAAGCTTTGTCCTTCGGCAGCAGGCGGTTCAGTGGAGCAGCAACGCTTGAGAAGCCCCGTACAAACCTCCTGTAGTACGAGGCCAGGCCCAGGAAGCTCTTCAGCTGACGCTGGTCGGTGGGGGTGGGCCAGTCTCTGACAGCCCCTACCTTGTCCTCCATGGTGCTGATCCCCTCCTTCCCCACTCGGTGGCCCAAGAAGGACACCTCTCTCCTCATGAAGTGGCACTTCTCGGGGTGGAGCTTCAGACCTGCGGCAGCCACCCTCTCCAGCACACGCCGTAGCGCCCCCAGGGCTGACTGGAAGGAGCTGCCATGGGCCAGGATGTCATCGAGGTATACCAGACACTGCTGTCTGGGGATGCCATCCAGCACCCTGTCCATCAAACGCTCAAAAGTAGCTGGAGCGTTGCACAGGCCAAAGCACAGGACCTTGAACTGCCAGTGTCCTCTGTTAGTGGAGAATGCAGTTTTGGCTCTGGCCTCTGGGGAGAGGGGCACCTGCCAGTAGCCACTGCGGAGGTCTAGTGAGGAGAACCAGGAGGACCCCCTAACCAGGTCCAGCGACTCATCGATACGTGGTATGGGGTATGAGTCCTTCCTGGTTACCTCATTCAGCCGCCTGTAGTCCGCACAGAACCTCAGCTTGCCCCCCTTCTTCGGAACCATGACGACTGGCGCCGCCCAGGGGCTGTCTGAGGGCTCAATGAAGTCTGCCCGCTGCATCTCCAACACAGCCTTGTCTGCCGCCTCCTGGCGTGCCAGCGGGATACGGCGGGGACGCATCTTGATGGGTCGAGCATCACTTGTGTCGATCTCATGCTGCACCAGATGAGTCTGACCCACCTCTTCCTCACTCAGCGCAAAGCTGTCTCTGAATTCAAACAGCAACTGCCACAACCGTTCCTGCTGCTCGGGGTCAAGACCAACACAGTTCCTCCCCCATATCTCCCTCACTGCAGACAGTGTCCTCTCCTCTCCCATCTGGGGTAGCTGGGCTGGGGGGGCGCGGCCTGGGCTCACAGAGGGCTGTGTCATGGAGGTAGCTGGGGGAATGTAACACACCGCAGTAGGTGACAGGGGGGCTGGGGAAAAGTCACACACAGCTGTGGGGGAGGGGGGGCAGCCATGAGTCTCTGCTGCTTTAACTGTTGGAGTAAAGGGTTTGTTGGGTTGAGTGAATGTGACATTAGGGGGGGCCATGGTGACTTCCGGCCCTCCCTGGAAGCTCAGTGTGCCCCTATTTAGGTCTAACTGGCAGCCTGTGCTCCTAAGAAAGTCCAACCCCAGGATACAAGGGTCCTGCACAGCCGCCACCCACACAGGATGACGCACAGTCCTGCCCCCTACTGTCAGAGTCATTATTCCCTTCCCTTTCATGGGTGCCAGCTCACCTGTGACTGTGCGGAGCTGCACAGTTGTAGGCTCACACTGAGTCCAACCTGGCACAATATCTGGCCTCACCAGGGTTACTGTGGACCCAGTGTCCACCAGGGCGGAGCAGGGCACACCCTCCACAGTGACAGGGACATGACAAAAGTCCCCAACACAGGTCCGGCCCACCACAACAACAGGCTCCATTCGCTTGCTCTCGTCTGCTTCTGGGGGAAGTGGAGCCTTGCTTCCCCGTCTGTGCCGGTGGGCTCCTCCTGAAGATGATGGTGGTTGGGATAGAAAGCCAGGGGTCCGCACTACCCGGTCTATGCGGACCCCGAGCCGTTTCCCTGAGCTCTGGGGGACATGGGGCAATTTCGGCGCAGATGGCCTGGCTGGCCACAACCCCAGCAGACCCTGGGACCAGGGTGTGTGTTTTGTGCCGCCTGTAGCGACACAGCACGAATGAGTTCTGTCATTTCAGCCACCCATGCAGGCTTTTCCGGCTCCGGGCTGCTCTGCCCCCCAGCTCGCACAGAGGGTGTGTCTCCCTGCACCCCCACCAAAGCCCCAGCTGAAGTCCCAGCCCACACCAGCTCCCTCTCCAAAGCCATCTCCAAGGCTATCTGCAATGACTCAGGATGAGCCAGCTGGGTCTGTATGCGCAGCTCCGTAGGAGAGAGCGCCTGTATGAACTGGTCCCGTGCTAGCTCGCTCTGCACGGAGGGGGGCATGTGAGCATATGCCCGCCGAGAGAGGCTCTCAATGTCATTAGCTAACACCCGTAGAGGCTCTCCAGGCTGCCTGCGTCTATTACTCAGTTCGGAGCGCAGTAGCCCGGGCTGTACACACTGTCCATAGCGCCTCCTCAGTGCTCCCACTAAAGCGCCATAATCATGTCTGTCCTCGGGGCTAATCAATATCAAACAGGCCAGAGCTTCATCCGTGAGGCATAAAGCCAACTGCAGTGCCCTTTCTTCATCCGACCACCCCCTAAAATGAGCTAACAGTTCAAACTGAGCATGAAAAGCTTCCCAATCCGCCTTACCGGAATACTTCGGGGTCTTAACAGATACGGACGCAGCCGGGAACTGGGCGCCGCCATGTTTGTTTACATCCTGAGCCCCAGATTCCTCGTCCCGCCGCGTCGACGTCACCACTTCGGCCCGCCCACCAGAATCCGCGCGAAACACAGTCGACGAGGCGCTCATGCCCGCTTCAGCCGCCATCACTCTAGCGTCCTCCCTCAAGCGGCCTCTGCGCTCCGACGCCCTGGCGATCTCCTCAGCCAGAACCTCCGACGTCCATTCACACGTATCTCCTTGGCCATAATCGTCCCCTACCTCCACCTTCACTTTCGGATTCCCTCGAAGCATTTTCAACCCCCGTTCTCACCTACGGTAGCTAGCCACAGAAGTCAGCTAGCTATCTGGCAAACTTTTATCAACGTTTTTACTTCTGACACCAATGTAATGACCTGACTAGATCATAAAAGAACGACTGTCCAGACAGAGGATTGAGTTTACGAATGGACGGTTTATTAAACCAACTTTACACAGGCTACTGTTTGGCCGTAGCCCACGCCAAATAAATGAAAGATAACCCACAAGCCAATCGTGACCTTCTCTTGTGAAGCCCAGACGTAAGAGAGAGAACAAAGGCAAAACCTGGTCTTAACTTCCAATGCTCCATCCCCCTGCCCAACCCCCCTCCACGCCACTCCGCCAACCGCCAGGATGCCCGGCATCAGAACATTCCAGGCATTCCCGTGATTGGCAGATAGCAGGTTGACTGACATGTCGGACCCCGCGAACACAACCACCTACTAGCCTAACACATAACTGTCACGGTTCATGAATCCACTGCCTCCCTCTCTCTCTCTCTTTCTCTTTCTCTTTCTCTTTTTCTCTCTCTCTCTCTCTCTCTCTCTCTCTCTCCCGTGTTTGTGTGGGCGTGGTTCCCAATCTCGGCCTGATTGTCTGCGCCAGCTGGAATCACTTATCTTCCCTTTATATGTTCTGTAACCAGTGTTTCTTGTTGTCAGATCATTGTTACTTCCCTGAGGTTGTGTCGTGTGTCTGGGCTCTTTCTCTCGGCGCCCTTGTGTGGATTATCTTCTGGGCTCCTTCCTACCCATCCGGACACATTCCCCTGGATTTCTCAGCACGCTATCATCGGTATATGCGCCCTAGTCCCTGGGTCGGATTCCGTCTGAGTACAGTCTGTCTGTCCTGTTGCTGCTGTAAACTGTATTTCATTAAACCATCGTTGCTTGCATCTTGCATCCGCCTCTGTCTTGTCACAGAATGATCTGACCTTACCATGGATGCAGCGAGTTCAACGAGTCTGACCGAATTCATTTCCCGCAGTATCACGAGAATGGATCAACAAGAGGAGAACATCTCCAGCACAGGTCGGGCAGTACAAGCCCTTGCGACGCAGGTATCCCAGCTGACCCAACAATTACAACATCTGAGGGGTCTCGCTGCGCCACCTACACCGGCAGTTCAACCCACCCCGCCAGAGCCGGATTCCCAGCTAGAGCCACGGCTACCGACACCAGAGGGTTATTCAGGTGATCCTGACTATTGCAGAGCTTTTCTTACGAGATGTTCCATGCATTTCTCGTTGCAGCCACGGACCTTCAACCGTGAACAGTCTAAGGTAGCATTCGTACTCACACTGCTATCAGGCAAAGCGGCTCTTTGGGGAACGGCGGTGTGGGCGAACCAGGACCCATGCTGCACCTCTTTCCAGACACTCTCCGAGGAGATGAGAAGGGTCTTCGATCGGGCCGTGGCGGGTAGGGAGGCGGCCAGACTACTCGCTGACCTTCGCCAAGGAGACCGTTCAGTATCGGAATACTCCATCCAATTCCGCACTCTGGCCGCAGAGTGTCAGTGGAACGAGGAGGCGCAGTGGGACATGTTTCTGCATGGGCTGGAGGACCGGATCCAGAAGGAAATCTATGTTCTGGATCTTCCCAGGAGTTTAAATGGACTAGTGGAACTAGCCTTGAGGGTCGACGCTCGTCTGAGTCGTATTGGCCGCCGAGCATGCCCTAACAGACCGTATAACGACACGGAGGGCTGGCATGCCAGCGGCGGGAACACGGCCAGTTCAGCCTCCGCTCACGAACCCATGCAGCTGGGGAGAGCTCGCCTCTCCCGGGAAGAGAGGGAGAGGCGGAGATCCCAAGGACTCTGTCTCTACTGTGGTAGAGCGGGCCACTTTATCCACTCCTGCCCGGTAAAAGATCAGGCCCGGTAGTAAGTATGAGGCTACTATCGGGTGGTGTCACCACAGAGAAGACCTCATCATCTACTCTCCTCCCGGTAAGACTAAGATGGGCCACCCACACGCACGACACCCAAGCCTTACTGGACTCAGGAGCAGAGGGTAATTTTATGGACTTCAAGCTCGCTCACAAACTCCAGATTCCGATCACCTCACTCACGCACAAGATATCCGTCAACGCTCTCAATGGTCAAGAACTCCACAACATTTCTCACACCACTGAACCTATCACACTCATCACTTCTGGCAATCACACTGAGACACTATCATTTCTACTCATGGACTCACCCCTTGCACCATTAGTTCTCGGCCACCCTTGGCTCACCCAACACAACCCCAGAGTTGACTGGGGTCATAACTCTATATCCATGTGGAGTAACAAGTGTCTTGAGTCCTGTTTAGTGTCTGCTTGTTCATCTGTGTCTGATTCTGTGTTTCTAGAGGAGGCAGTGGATTTGTCTAACGTGCCCGTTGAATACCTCGACCTGAAGGAGGTGTTCAGCAAGTCCCGTGCTGCTTCTCTTCCTCCGCATCGTCCCTATGACTGTGCAATAGAATTATTGCCAGGTGAGTCTCCGCCTAAAGGCAAGTTATATTCACTCTCTGTTCCTGAGAGGGAGGCTATGGAGAGATACATCTCTGATTCTCTGGCCTCTGGATTCATTCGTCCTTCCTCTTCTCCAGCGGGGGCGGGGTTCTTCTTTGTGGGGAAGAAGGACGGATCTCTGCGTCCTTGCATTGATTACCGTGGGTTGAATAACATCACAGTGAAGAATACCTATCCCTTACCGTTGATGTCCTCAGCCTTTGAAAGGTTACAGGGAGCATCCGTGTTCACTAAGTTGGATTTACGTAATGCATATCATTTGGTTCGCATAAGGAGGGGGGATGAATGGAAGACCGCGTTTAACACCCCCAGAGGGCACTTCGAATATTTGGTCATGCCTTTTGGGCTATCCAACTCCCCAGCGGTTTTCCAGGCACTCGTCAATGACGTGCTGAGAGATATGATTGATCAGTTCATATATGTTTACCTGGATGACATACTGATTTTTTCTTCTTCTCTCCAGGAACACGTTCAGCACGTCAGACGAGTGCTTCAGAGGTTGTTGGAGAATGGACTTTTTGTCAAGGCGGAGAAATGCATTTTTCATGCACAATCCGTTCCATTCCTAGGTTACATCATCTCGACTGAAGGTATTCACATGGATCCTGACAAGGTTAAGGCTGTGGTGGATTGGCCAAGCCCAGATTCCCGTAAGGCCCTACAGAGGTTTCTGGGATTCGCCAATTTCTACCGGCGTTTCGTTCGCAACTTTAGCCAGATAGTCGCTTCTCTTACCGCCTTAACCTCCCCCAGAGTGACGTTCAGGTGGTCCGATACAGCCGAGGCTGCATTCGCCAAACTCAAGAGCCGCTTTGTTTCGGCCCCCATCCTCATAGCTCCCGATCCCTCGCGTCAGTTCGTGGTGGAGGTGGACGCTTCAGAGGTGGGGGTAGGTGCGGTACTTTCCCAACGTTCCTCTTCTGACGACAAGATGCACCCTTGCGCGTTTCTGTCCCATCGGTTATCACCTGCGGAACGCAACTACGACATTGGCAACAGAGAGTTGTTGGCAGTGAAGTTAGCACTGGAGGAGTGGCGCCATTGGTTAGAGGGTTCGGGGGTACCTTTTATAGTTTGGACCGATCACAAGAATTTGGAATATATCAGAACCGCCAAGCGACTCAACTCCAGGCAGGCGCGGTGGGCACTCTTTTTCGGACGTTTTGACTTCTCTCTCTCGTATCGCCCGGGTTCCAAGAATGTCAAACCCGATTCCCTTTCTCGCATTTTTGACCATTCCGAACGCCCATCCACTCCCGAGTGCATCCTACCCGGGACCCTAGTGGTTTCCACACTCACATGGGAGGTTGAATCGAGGGTCAAAACGGCCTTAGAAGGGGTAAAGCCTCCGCCCGGTTGCCCGCCTAATCGGTTGTTTGTGCCGGAGGGGTGTCGGTCCGATGTTATTCGGTGGGGGCATTGCTCCAACGTAGCGTGTCATCCAGGAATCAGCCGCACTAGCTTTTTGGTTAAGCAACGCTTTTGGTGGCCACTGATGGCTCGTGACATTCACAGTTTTGTCTTGGCTTGCTCGGTTTGTGCCACTGGGAAGACTTCTAATCGACCTCCAGATGGGTTACTCCAACCGCTGTCGGTCCCTTCGAGACCCTGGTCCCACATCGCGCTAGATTTTGTTACCGCCCTCCCGCCCTCCCAGGGCAAGACGGTTGTTTTGACCGTGGTGGACCGGTTCTCGAAGGCGGCTCATTTTATTCCCTTGCCTAAATTACCATCTGCCAAGGAGACAGCGGTAACTGTCGTGGATCACGTCTTTCGCTTACATGGCCTGCCGATGGACGTAGTTTCTGACAGGGGGCCCCAATTTGTGTCCAAGTTTTGGCAAGAGTTTTGTAGGTTACTGGGAGCGAGTGTCAGTCTGTCTTCAGGGTTTCATCCCCAGAGCAACGGTCAAACGGAGAGGGCCAACCAAGATTTGGAGAGAGTGTTGCGATGTTTGGTTTCTAAGAATCCCTCTTCCTGGAGTCAACAACTCTCTATGGTTGAGTACGCTCACAATTCGTTGCCAGTGGCAGCCACGGGTCTCTCTCCGTTTGAGTGTAGTTTAGGTTACCAGCCACCTATCTTTCCCAGTACGGAGTCCGAGGTCACTGTTCCCTCCGCTCATGCTTTCATCCAGAGGTGCCGTCACGCATGGAGCAGAGCCCGTGAGACTCTTCTCCGGGTGGGGGCGCGCACCAAGGCTAAGGCCGATCGCCGCCGGTCGAAGCCTCCGGTATATGTCGTTGGCCAAGGAGTGTGGCTTTCTACTAAGAACATTCCACTCCGATCCGTTTCGAACAAGCTTGCCCCCAAATTTATCGGCCCGTTCAAAGTCACCAGGATCATTAGTCCGGTGGCGGTCCGGCTCAAGCTTCCTCCGGCGTATAGGAGAATTCATCCTACCTTTCATGTGTCTAAAATAAAACCTGTGTTTCAGGCACGCATTAACCCGCCGGTCCCGGTTCCCCCGCCGCCACGACTTGTTGATGGGGAACCCACCTTTTCTGTCAATCGTATTTTGGACTCTAGAAGGAGGGGACGCGGTATCCAGTACCTGGTGGACTGGGAGGGTTACGGTCCGGAGGAGAGAAGTTGGGTACCTGCTAGGGACATTCTGGATCACTCCCTTATCGATGATTTCAATCGACAGGTAAATTCGCCTGGGAACGCCAAGAGGCGTTCCTAGGGGGGGGGGTATTGTCACGGTTCATGAATCCACTGCCTCCCTCTCTCTCTCTCTTTCTCTTTCTCTTTCTCTTTTTCTCTCTCTCTCTCTCTCTCTCTCTCTCTCTCCCGTGTTTGTGTGGGCGTGGTTCCCAATCTCGGCCTGATTGTCTGCGCCAGCTGGAATCACTTATCTTCCCTTTATATGTTCTGTAACCAGTGTTTCTTGTTGTCAGATCATTGTTACTTCCCTGAGGTTGTGTCGTGTGTCTGGGCTCTTTCTCTCGGCGCCCTTGTGTGGATTATCTTCTGGGCTCCTTCCTACCCATCCGGACACATTCCCCTGGATTTCTCAGCACGCTATCATCGGTATATGCGCCCTAGTCCCTGGGTCGGATTCCGTCTGAGTACAGTCTGTCTGTCCTGTTGCTGCTGTAAACTGTATTTCATTAAACCATCGTTGCTTGCATCTTGCATCCGCCTCTGTCTTGTCACAATAACACACAGCTGTCTGTGCGGGTCGCTACAATATGAATACTCAAATACAATGCGTTTACAGTTATCCCAGGTGAGGACATGTTGAACAATGATTACTGTATATATTAACATACACAGTAAACAATTTTCCGTCCAACCTTTTTATGTGAGAAAAGTAAATGTCAGATAAATAAATGTCACGGCATGCCTAATGGAAACAGCAAATTTGTCTGTTAACTTTCCAAATGTGACACAACAAAATAAAATACGCTAGGCACGGTGGGATCTTTTTGTGTCTGTAAAATGTATTATGCGAGAAACGCTTTAATGTGCAAACATTGATTTAAAAACCATCATATCGAAGTAAACGTGGAGTCGCGGGATGATATGGTGCGTGGTCCTCCCACTACGACTCGGGAAAGAATGCAGTTTATTAGGCTACAGAAAAAATAAATTATGATGAACTTCACAAGGTGGTTCCAGGAGGCTAAAACTTGGCCGCAAGTGGATCTTCCGGACCCCATTGTATTAAAAGCTCCACATTGTGACCGTTAAACAACAGTTTTACACGCTCAGCAGAAAAAGGCACACAGCCCTGCACGCTGACAGAGTTCCGCCCGGGGTCTCCCTCTGTTTCCCGCCTGGATTGATCACGTCCTCTCGTAAATAAAGGCGTAAAAAGGGAACGGGCCCTCTGATGTAGTCATAACATATGCCCCGTAGATGTATGTAGGACCTGTGTACTGAGCAACGAACGGCCATGCGACGCGACCCTAAACAGGGCCCTAAAACTTTGCCAGATTTAATTTCACGCTTGGCCAAGCACGGCCTCCGAGACGGTGACATTTACATGGCAGTCTGTTGCACAGCCAGTCGCTACAAGCCCACGGCACTGGCTAAATCGGGCAGCACCACGGCCAGTGAATGGAGAGGGGGAAAAGGCGGGAGAGATAGAAAGGTAGAGCGAAAATATAGGGAGAAAGAGGGAGAGCGGCTAAGAAACACATGGAGAGGGGGAAAGAAAAAAGGAGTGGAAGAAACACATGGAGGGAGAGCGAGGAAGCGCAAGAAAAAACACAAGGAGAGAGAGAGAGAGAAGGAGAGAGTTGGTTTAGTAGAAGATTGTCCATATGATATTAGCATCATCTTTCCTGTGAAGGAATTTCTTTGGAAGCGTCCACAGGTCCCCTCCCTCTCAGTCCGCTACCTCAGTCTAGTTTTACATATACATAATGCCAGGATTCATTAGCTTCTGGCAAATCATTGAAGCTGCTGCTTACACATTCTGCCACCATCTTGTGTTTCCCATAACGGAGGCTAATGCGCCAAACCACTAAATTATGCAGTGATAATTCATCATCACTCTCCCAGTGCCATCGCTCTGGGACGATGCCGAGTACGGGCTGCAATATTGGAGCCACAGCCAAGACCTTTAGCAAATAATTTGCTGTAAACTCGTTGGCTGTTTCTCGCTTGTAATTACACATGTGTACGGGACAGGATGTTGTCGCTCATCATGGGGGACATGGGAGGGGGGATTGTTTGTCATTCCAAAGCCAGCTTTTCCAGAGATTCCTGCAAGGATCCTTCCAGGGACACCTGGTCTCAAATGGCGTCTCAAATGGTGCCATATTTCCTATGGGCCCTGGCCAAAAGTAATTCGCTAAATGGAATAGGGTGCCATTTGGGACCTAGACAGATAGTTGCCTCACTACTCTGATGATGTCACTGTGGCAGTTGGACAACCCACTGACCCCTTCCCCATATCTGATTAAGAGCCCGCTCTGGAAATTCCATGTACTTATAGAGTATATTGTTTGAAACAGTATGTCCAAAAGGGTGCTTTGACATACTGATATTTGTATTGTTGAATAAATGAATGTGGAACAAAATAGTATTTCAGAATCTAGACATTTTTTAGAGCACACTATAAAGAGTATTATGACACCAAGATGTCTGTATCTGTACTGTTCACAGGAGGCATGTATAGGTCTAAAAGAAGCTTAAAATGGCCACTTTCATCATGATTATCTCAAAAATGGTTTGTGATACAAATGTACAAAGCATATCAAGCATCCAATGAAGTTTCAATGTGAGAATTACCAAAACAATCCGAGGTACCAAAAATATTTTCAACCCAAGCTGGCGTGGATGTGCCCAATTGGTATCCTATTCCCTTTATAGTGCACTACTTTTGACCAGGACCCATTGGGCTCTGGTCAAAAGCAGTGCACTATTTGGGCGACAGGGTGCCATTCGGGCAATTCCATGCCAGCGCGGGCCAAAAAGATTTTTGGTATCTCAGATTGTTTTACAGTCTTATAGCATTCACGAGCCCTCCAATGAACTTTGCAAATTGGGCAAAAACAATGCATTTATGCCATACATAATCATAGTAATTAAAATAATCCCGCCCCCTCACCCTCTCTTCTCTGTATCCAGCTTGCTGAGAATAATCCGCTGCGTTGCCAGATTGGCCAGAGTTCTCTGTAGTTAAATCCAGCAGATTTATTTTGATTAGCTTATTTGGCATCCATTATTCCTGTGGTATGTGTTCCCAGGTGGTATGAAACCTTATGACTGGCTGACTAATTGTGTAGACATAGCAAGTGCCAATGAATACGGATAGGACCGTGAAGCAGAGCCTTGTACAGTATGATAGCCTTTACTGTACTTGTCAACATTACATAAAAAGGGAGGGGCAATTCCAGTGTTACGCATGTGACATTGGCATGCAAAATCACAAACTAAATGTCTCATAGAATGGACAAACAAAACATAAATTCCAAGCTCAGGTTGACATTCCCATAGAATTGGGAAGTTGATGGATTCTTGTGGCTTTGCAAACATCATAACCACTGCATGGGGGAAGGAGAGATTGAGAGAGAGAGGGAAGGGTAGATGAATGATAGGTAGTGGTATAAAAATGAGGCTTGAGCGAAAGAGAGAGAGAGAAGTATCATTGCTACAGCCCAGGGACCGTATTCATAAAAGCGTCTCAGAGTAGGACTGCTGATATAGGATCAGTTTCCCCCTGTCCATGTAATCTTATTCAAAAGTGATCTACATCAGCACTCCCATCTGAGACGGTTTATGAGTACGATCCAGGCCTGGCTAGTCTGGGTGAGGCTGTGTTATGATGACTCAGTGGACCTGTCAAGCTGATGACTCTACTCTGCGCGGTAACGTCCTAGTGTGCTAACAGAGTGTCTTATACAGCTGCCGTGACCGAGCTCGTCAAGCACCGTAATGAGGTGGTAACCAAGTTATGGAATCACTAGTATGTGTGCGTCTCGGCATGACAGCGAGAGAGGGAGTTGGAGGACAGATGGTCCTGGCACGTGTGTGAGTGTGACGCCAGTGGGCATGACAATTGTGTGTTGTGTATGAAGTGGTTGGTGTGTCAAAAAAGACAAAAATTAGATATAATGATCAGTGAACTAAATGAACAAATGAACTAAACAGCAAAACGTCCATCCTTCTTTCAAGCTCAAGTCATGATGATGTTGAAAAACTAGAACATTTTGATCTAATGCTCACCACATTAAATTCATTTCATGATCAGTAATTTGGCTCTGAGTCTGGATTGGACCATCGCTGGGTGAAAGCTGTGTCTGACGTGAAGAGAAAGCAGGTTGTACTGGGTTTATATATTATTTATAGCGTGGATGTTTTCGTCAACTTAACTCAGTTTCCTCTCGTGAAAGAGGTTGAGATATAAGGATGAGCCCGCCAAATCTTTCACGTGTTTTTTTTTGCATGTTTGTTTCTGAAGCGTAGTATTTTGATCCATTTCTCTTCGTCCTAGTAACGTTTGTATCATCCTTTTTACCATCCTCTCATCTTTGCGTGTGCGATTATTTAAATGCCATTGTTCCATCACATTTGTATCTGAATTAATTTGGTTCAAACTATAATTCAAATGGAACTCAACGGAATGTCATGTTTGCATTAATTCAAGGATTATCTTGGCTCTCAAATGATCATTTATTAAACCTAAAGTCAGTCAAATGTAAGTAAACTAGAACAAAATGATTACTCCTACATGTGCCAGGTTTAAGTTCTGTCCATTGATCAGTATGCTTGTGAACTAGCTACAGGCTAGGGGAGGTGAGTGGGAGAGGAAAACGGAGGAGGTGCGGCGGCGGGGATCTCACTGGGCTCTGAAGCCAAAGCATGTCCAGTGCCAAGGTGACCGGGGCAGGCGAGGAGGAGAGAGGCAAACAGCGAGGGAGCTGGGCCAAAAATGCTATTTTCTAATGCTCAGGATGGATGGATAAATGGAGGATGGAGGGTTGGAGTCCGAGCGATGGATGGATGGATAAATGGAGGATGGAGGGTTGGAGTCCGAGCGATAGATGGATGGAGGGATGTAGTGGACGAAGGCTCACTTGATCCATGAGCCTTGATGTGTTTCCAGTCTCTCCCAGTGTCATTTTAAGTCCCAAATGGCATCTTATTCCCTACACATAGGGAATAAGCTGTCATTTGGAATGCCGACCCTGCTGATGGATCTCTCTCAAACTGCTGGCCTGGTTTCCATCTCCAGCTCGGTAGTAGTAGTACTATGCATTAACTGACCGTATATCAGTGACGTGGAGTAGCCATCCCTGGATCGTATTCAATAGGAGCCAAATGCAAGCAAACGGGCCAAAACGGGGATGGACCTACATACAGTACATTTTTTCAATAAGAAATGCTTGTTTTCAACACCTTACATTAAGTTGCCCCATTACTATGTAACTAACATAGTAATAACCTTTTCATTTAAATCTTATTTTGTTTATGTTGTGTTAACAACATGGTAGTTACATAGGTTTTATGTAATTACATGGTAATACGACTGCAATAACCGTCAGCAAGTGAATATGTCATTACTTATTCACTGTTCCAATTGTGTAACTGATCCCACAACTATATTACCATGTAATTACATAGGTTTTACGCTAACTATGTTGTTAACATTTATTACTGTGTTAGTTACATAGTGATAGGGTCAACGTGATGTAAAGTGTTACCTCGTTTTCTGTTGCGAAGCCTTTTCTACACTTTTCACTACTATATACAACTCTGGTTCAGGTCTCTGCCTGAGTGTCACAGCTGGGGCAGGCGTCTAATCTGGTGGTCTCAAAGGCACATTTTTGCACGTCGTTGTTGTTGTGCTCTGTGTGTGCGTGTGTGTGTGTGTGAGGTAGGGTAGGGGTCGTGTGCAACAACCCATCAACACGTCACACACGACATGCACCTGAGATGCATACTCTATTACTAAGTGGCGATTGGTTTTTCACAAGTGTTTACCAACTGTTTTTAGTGCTAACTCAAAAACATACCTGCCCAACTGTGCTGAATCGAGCACCCCCCTGAAGCCTGCTTCCATTCCCAACAACAACATGGGGTCAGAGGGAAATAATTGGTTTCCCTTCGAATGCGATTTCCCAAGTGGCACCCTATTCCATATTTAGTGCACTACTTTGACCAGGACCTATTGTAAGTGCACTATGTAGGGCATAGGGCTCCATTGATGAAGACTCTTGTGTTCTCTGTTGACCCTCGCCCCTTGTCAGAGGTTGATATCTGGATTCATTAGTCATTTCATTAGTGGGAAGGGAAAGGTCGTGTGAGGTGAGGTTTGACTGTGTTTGTTGCTAATTGAGCACAAAATGAGGAGAGAGCTGGAGGACAGGCGTGTGTGTGTGTGTGCGTGTGTGTGTGTCTGTGTGTGTGTGTGTGTGTGTGTCCTAAATCTGAGTGATGGACTGTTGTGGAATTAGCCAGCTTTAAAATGAATGATAGGGCAAAACAATTATTTCCGCCTATATAGACATACCCAAACATGTTGGTCATGTTGCATAGTTTAGGAACGGTCTCACCTTTCTGCTAAATTATTTTAGAAATTGCTGAGGTGTAGTCACTTTTGAGGACACAAGCTCAAGTACATAGTACAAGTATTATAGAAATATGAAAAAAAATTCTACTCCTTCCTTTTTTCTTCTCCTTTTTCTTTCTTCTTCTTCGTTCTTCTTCCTTCTCCTGTGGACTTTATACGGCGGTTGGCCAACTTTAAGGTGCATTACCGCTACCAACTGAACTTGAGTGTGGACCTCAGTTCATCTTTCAATCACCCACGTGGGTATACAGTATTCTCCTAAAAACCAATGAGGAGATGGGAGAGGCAACAGGCTTAGTCAGGGTCGTCAGTATACTGCCATGGGGCAGCACTGACATGCCAGGGCTTTTTGTTTAAGGATGCGCCCCAAATGGCGCCCTATTCCCTATTTAATGCATTACCTTTGACCAGAGCCACGGAATAGGTTGTCATTTGGAACACAGGTAGAACAATTTTTGGTTCCAGGTAGACCCCTTTTGGGTTCCATGTAGAATCCTCTGTGGAAAGGGTTCTACATGGAACCCAAAATGATTCTTCAAAGGTTTCTCCTATGGGGACAGCCGAAGAACCCTTTTAGGTTCTAGATAGCACCTTTTTTCTATGAGTGTACTTGATAAACATAATCGAAATCTAATTTCTACTCCTTCCTTTTTTCTTCTCCTTTTTCTTTCTTCTTCGTTCTTCTTCCTTCTCCTGTGGACTTTATACGGCGGTTGGCCAACTTTAAGGTGCATTACCGCTACCAACTGAACTTGAGTGTGGACCTCAGTTCATCTTTCAATCACCCACGTGGGTATACAGTATTCTCCTAAAAACCAATGAGGAGATGGGAGAGGCGGGACTGGCAGCGCGTCAAAAATAGACCCAAGTTATATTTAAGCTCCTGGCTACGCAGACGCTCCCGAGCACTTTGGATGAAATGATTGAAAACCATGTATGTTTTTTTAAAACATTTATTTTGCAACGCTCACGGGTGGCGTGGTCAGCACGTTAGAATGCAAATTGAATTTGGCGGCATTTGTTTCAATTTGCCACCTGTTCCTTTAGCTTTTCAATTCTTCCTAGCTCTGACACATCAGCAATGTACAGAAGGTGTTCATGCAGAAAACACTGCTACGGGCATTGCTCCGAGACATGTTATTTAATCAGCTGGAAATAGAATACCTGCAAAGCTTCCAGGATTGATTTCCTCTCATCTCTCATCCTTTTTTTGCCACATAAAACAAAAAAGACAGCGAAATACAAACAGACACATTTCGGGCAAATGCACGGCAGATCAGAAAGCAACTCTAACGCCATTGCCTCATTTAGAAGATGTATCAGTGTATTATGGACGGGAAGCATGCCTTTGTATTGTAATGAGTCTAAGCGAGAAGAAAAGGGTCTCTGCTCTGTTTCCCAATGCTTTCCACGCTATAGCAGAGAAAGCAGACTGTGAAAGCCTGTGTGTCGAAAGCATGAAATTGTGACAGTGGTAAGGACACCCACATCTCTTCAGTGGTGCTGGCAGAGACTGGGAGAGTGCGTGCACAGGCAACAGGAACAGGCTTAGTCAGGGTCGTCAGTATACTGCCATGGGGCAGCACTGACATGCCAGGGCTTTTTGTTTAAGGATGCGCCCCAAATGGCGCCCTATTCCCTATTTAATGCATTACCTTTGACCAGAGCCACGGAATAGGTTGTCATTTGGAACACAGGTACAACAATTTTTGGTTCCAGGTAGACCCCTTTTGGGTTCCATGTAGAATCCTCTGTGGAAAGGGTTCTACATGGAACCCAAAAGGGTTCTACTTGGAACCAAAAATGATTCTTCAAAGGTTTCTCCTATGGGGACAGCCGAAGAACCCTTTTAGGTTCTAGATAGCACCTTTTTTCTATGAGTGTACTTGATAAACATAATCAAATTCACATATCCGACCGAGTATGTTAATATTCAATAGGCCACAGTTATACATATTTACTTAACCACAATGAATCCATTATAATGACTTTAGAAATGTTCCTAAAGAAGCAAATGTACGGAGATGTATGACATATATATCTAAGATAGTTGTATCTGTCTTCCAGAAATGCTGCCCAGGTAAGCTGTATGAGGAAAAATGCAGCTATGGGAAAAATAACTCTGTTGTTGACTGCTGGCATACGATTAAGGTTTCATGTGACGGTAAAGCGCGTATGATGTATTTTGACTGTTGTGGAACCCAGTCACCCGAAGTACAACAGATGCATTTCCTTGTTGACACGCATTGTGCAGTAAAGCATTGTGCATTTTTTTGTGCAGTGAAAGCATTAATGGACTGGGCTGGGCCGGGCTGGGCTGCTAGGCTATTTTTGCACATTACATATTTTAATAGTGGTGGAAAAAGTACTAAATTGTCATACTTAAGTAAAAGTAAAGATACCTTAATAGAAAATGACTCAAGTAAAAGTGAGTCACCCAGTAAAATACTACTTGAGTAAAAGTCTAAAAGTATTTGGTTTTAAATATACTTAAGTAGCAAAAGTAAAAGTATAAACCTTCTCAAATTCCGTTAAGCAAATCAGACGGCACAATTTTTATATCTTTTTTGACGGATAGCACTCAGATGTGATTTACAAACTAAGCATTTGCGTTTAGTGAGTCTGCCAGATCAGAGGCAGTAGGGATGACCAGGGATGTTCTCTTGATAAGTGTGTGAATTGGACCATTTTCCTGTCAAAATGTACCAAGTACATTTGGGTGTCAGGGAAAATGTATGGAGTTAAAAGTTCATTATTTCCTTTAGTGAAGTAAAAGTTGGCAAAAATATAAATAGTAAAGTGAAGTACAGATACCCCAAAAAGTATGTTTAATATACAATTAACAACATAATTTAAAAAAATAAATAGCATATCATAAAAAAGTGGTAACTATCCCAACATTGGGATACACATAGGAACTTGATGAATTCATATTGTGTAAGCCTCATTCAGCTACAAACGTGTCAGTGATCAACCTTAAAGGACTGGAACAGTCATTCTGTAAAGTACTTTTTCTCTCATGGCTAACTGGGCGGAGAGCTTATATTCATGAGCTCGCCTTGACTGACATTCTTTGAAATGACAAGCAACGTTGATGCAGTGAGCAGTTTCTCAGTAAAATCATCTCAAAGCAAATGTGGTTATACACAAAGCAACTCAAACAACATTGAAATTGGCATGTCTCTTGTGATATAGTTCACAGCAGCACTGACTGATTTGTTGACTTTACAACTGTATCAGAGTTTTGACTAACCCTCTCCCCCTTTTGTTCCATGCTGGCTGAAGACCTAGCTAGCCAGTAACTAGCTAACACCAGACACAGGTGAAAGGGGAAACATATGAGTATCTTTGCTATAGATTAATAGGGTAAACTTTTAATTATATTTGCTGACACTCTACAGTCAAATTTTGGCACAAGTAGACTAGCTATCTAGCTATATAAACCACGCTCCTCTGCAAACACACCTTCTCCAATGTTGGTTACAAGGCTGTACCTTTTTAAATGAGGTAATAGAATATTATGTTACCATTGGTGTAGTAAAATGAGAGGTTTGTACCCTTAATAATGAATCCAAGCGTTTGACAGGGAGGGTACCAGTAACTTTATGATCAACCTTTATCAATGTAGAAGCAACAGTCATTTTCATACTTTGGTCATCATACTTTGATCTGGTTTCATTTAAATATCATCACATTTGATGAAAAACATGATTTGGACTGTTCATGACCTTTAAGTCATACAAAGGTGTTACTGTATGTGAAGTTTAAAATGCATTCTGTCATTACTATTTTTTATTTTTTTATTTTTTTTTAATAAATTTTATCCCATTTTCTCCCCAATTTTCGTGGTATCCAATCGCTAGTAATTACTATCTTGTCTCATCGCTACAACTCCCGTACGGGCTCGGGAGAGACGAAGGTCGAAAGCCATGCGTCCTCCGAAGCACAACCCAACCAAGCCGCACTGCTTCTTAACACAGCGCGCCTCCAACCCGGAAGCCAGCCGCACCAATGTGTCGGAGGAAACACCGTGTACCTGGCCCCCTTGGTTAGCGCGCACTGCGCCCGGCCCGCCACAGGAGTCGCTGGAGCGCGATGAGACAAGGATATCCCTACCGGCCAAACCCTCCCTAACCCGGACGACGCTATGCCAATTGTGCGTCGCCCCACGGACCTCCCGGTCGCGGCCGGCTGCGGTCATTACTATTTTTTAACTCACTTTTTAAAATGTATTAATACAATATTCGTCGTCTTTCACAAATTAAGGGTATCCTACGAAGCAGGTTTGAGGAGTTATAAAGGTAACTTGGGTCAACTCGCAGTTCAATTCGGGATAACCGGTCATGATACAATCTTTGCAAGAGGGAGAAAATCTTATTTAATTTGTTCTCAACTCGTGGCTCAGTCATTTAATTCAGGCTAAGTGGAGTTAGCCGTGACTTAGCCTGCCCCGGAGCAGGTAAGTTCTGAAGGATTTGTTGCCATAGAAATGTACCTGGCTTAAAGGTGAGCCACTTTCTTATGACCAGTTAACCCAAATTGAACTGCGAGTTGACCCAAGTTACCTTTATAACTCCTCAAACCTGCTTCGTAGGATATCCTTCTGGAATAGAAGGCCAGCTCTTAGTCACTACAAGCCCCATGCACACAACTGATGTACAATACATTTGGCACAATGATTGTGATAGAACTGAGAATTTTTCTGCACAGAAATAATAACACAAGTGATGTGGAGGCACTGCACAATGTTTGTGTAGAAACATGTGTGTAGATTAACTCTCTTGTATCACATCAATCAGATTATCACAAGCATTGTGATCACACTGTTTCTGCACTCTTAGAAAAAAAGGTGCTAAATAGAACCATATATATGGTTGTTCAGTTTGTACCCATAGGGCAGGGGTGGGCAATAATTTTGGCTCAAGTGCCACATCTGGATTTGTTTGTCAAAAGCAATTTGCAAGGCTATAAAAAATCCATTATAATTTCTGCACATTTTCTGATCTAGTCTAGATGTTCAAGAGCGGCCTGGAGTGTTTTTTAACCCCCGGGATGTTTTATACTCAAACATCCCGCGGGCCAGATTGTTTTGGGCTCGCGGGGCCGGATCCGGCCTGCAGGCTAGATTTTGCACACCCCTTTTTGGTGGTTAGTAGAACCCCTCTGTGTAGGGTTCTTCATAGAACCCTCTGTAAATGGTTCTACCCAGAACCCTCTACCAAGGGTTCTTCCCCAAGCCCTCTATAAACGGTTTCACCAGCCTTATTAGCCTTTAAAATGTTACTTTTTATAACAATACATTAAATATATCATATGGCCTTTTTTTGAGGGCTTAGCTATACCTTAACACAGTGGCGTTTGAAAACCCCTGATTTACAGGCCACATCAGGCCAAATGTCAAATGATGCTGGCTTGTGTAAAGTGATGTGTAACTCCTACTGGAATCCAGCCAAAGTGAGGATATCACCCGCAACCTGCATTCAGAATGACTGCCAGTGTAAAGATGTATCAATGGAACTACCTAAAAAACATTTAAACTGGAACCACCATCTCAGTAATGGGTGCATTAAGTCCAACTATTAACAGATTCGATACGTTTAGAAAAATGTGTGTTATGTATCTTTGTGTAGCATAAGATAAATCAATCAATCAATGTACATGCAAAAACATATATCGAAACAAATAATTCTAAAAATCAACCTGCTATAGAGTATGTGAGGAAATATTATAATGATGGGCATGGTTTTGAATGTTTTACTCTACACAGAGGAGGAACACGGGTTCTTTTACACCACTGGGTTTTATTTGACCTCTTTCCAGAGTTAATTTAACTCCTGAATCAACTCTAGTAATATTACACTAAAAGTGTTCTATGTAGAAACCCTTCTTGTCTTCCAAAGTGTCCTTCCTTCCATCTAAAGAATCATCAAGGAACCCTTTCTTCCAAACACATTTCTTAGGATTATAGGAGGTTATAAGAACACTTTACCTAACAAAGAACCCTTCCAAAAAGGGTTCTTCAGATAAAAATGAATCTTGGTAGAACACTACCCCTCCGCAAAGAACACTTTTGGAACCGTTTTTTCTAAGAGTGTGGGGACAACAATGTATCATGTTACCTGCCACTTACTGTATCCCTTCACTTTCAACTGGTGAGGACTTCATAATCAATCAGGTAAAGATTGATTCCCAACTCTGTTCATAGATTCATTCATCCCAAATCTAAAGCGTTAGTGCTATAGGGTTTACTGTAGCTCTCAGCTTTTTTTGGACAGGATAATGTCATTGATACATTCACTGAAGTCTCTGATCTAGTCTAGGCTGTCAATGGCAAATAGAGACATATACCTTTTTTTCCTGTCTTCATGAAAGACATTTCACTCATTCACGGTTACCATGCTATACTATGCCCGAAGAAGAAAAGGCTCTGGCGTGACTTAAAGATTAGTGAGAGAAAAGTAGAAAGCCCAGATTTAGGGCTCTGTTCAATCTGCAGCGCGGATGTTCAGCTTTACAGCGTGATTGGAATTTAAAGGCAACGTTCTCGCTTTAGCGGAGACTGCATTCACGGTAAACGCTGCGTATGTTCGGCTCAATCGGAAATTACCTTGACATTTCTATCGTGGAATTTGTAACACTTATTGAACGGAGCCCTTAAACTGTGACAGTGCTGCTGACATAATCCAGAGGTCTCCTCTTCATCACCAGGGGCTAATGTGGACAGGGATCATCGATCACCCACTGGACCCACACAACCCATGCACTTAGACAAAGGCAGGTACTATGTCCCAAATGGCACCCTGTGCCCTATATACTGCAGTACTTTTAAAACAAAGCCCTATGTGCTCTGGTCAAAAGTTGTGCACTATATAGGGAATAGAGTGCCATTTGGGATGCTCACAGAGACTACAGGGGATGACCCTGTCACTTCAGTCATTTTAAACCACACAGGTTGCATTGCATTCCACCACTGACATTGTCTTTATCTGAAATGCTGATTGCCTTTGTACAGAATCACTGTTGGTTTTGTGTTTCTTGTAGTCAAGTCATGTCACATTTATTTAACGTCCATTTAACAAGCGTTCAAAACTAACTTTACATGATTCAAAAGAGGTACTAAAAACACACCAAACAAAATGCTGCTATATAGTGCCGAATAAGGGTTCTTTGGCTTAACCATGGTGGATCCCTTTTTGGTGCTATATACAACCTTTTCTTGAAGGTTCTATAAAGAACCATGCTCATAAGGTTCTAAATGAAACTGTTGTGGTGCTATAACGAACCCTTTCCTAAGGTTCTGTAAAGAACCATTAATAAAAGGTTATATATAGCACCAAAAAAGGGTTCTGCTGTGGTTGCAACCCTTTTGTGGGGCTATATAGAACCCTTTTTATGGTTCTTTATAGAACCTTTGTGGAGAATGGTTCTATAAAGAAGCTTCCTCGATCTCAACGGTTCTTTGTAAATCCTTTTGAAATCATACAGCATGGCCGTACACAGTGAAACATGTCTGCTAGACCATGATGGGGAACGAGATGAGTTTGTATAAGCTGTGTGTGTGTGCTGTCGCTGCACTAGAGCCTAGTGTCTTCGGGGTTTTGTTTTTTCCCCTTTCAATTACGACCTAGACAACCAGGTGCACTAATTGGGGACCTTAATTCATCAATCAACTACAAGGGAGGAGCGAAAAACCCACAGCCACTCGGCCCACCGTGGAATGAGTTTGACACGTGACGTAGTGCAACACCGAGGGGAGACTTATTAGTGTTTAGCTGGAATAGAAACAACCTTCGAGAATCCACTCTTAAAAAATAAAGGTGCAACTTGGAACCAAAAATGTTTATAGGGTCTGTGAAGAACCATAAATGGGATGGTTATTTGAAGAACCATACAAAAATCTAAAACCAGAAATGTTTTGGCCCTCCAGGACCGGAATTGAATAGCCCTGTTGTAGGGTTTTAAGCTTATTTAACCAGGGTGAATTTTAGAGTTACCAGCAGGATAGGGAAAGGAGATACCTAGTCAGTTGCGGAACTGTTGCGGAACTGAATGACTACAACGAGTTGCAGTCAGTTTTGGAATGGGTGGCCAGTAATAAACAAGTCCTGAACATTTCTACAAATAAGAGCATTGTATTTGGTACAAATCAATCCCTAAGCTCTAGACCTCCACTGAATCTGGTAATGAATGATGTGGCTATTGAACAAGTTGAGGAAACTAAATTACTTGGTATTACCTTAGAATGTAAACTGTCATGGTCAAAATATACAGATTAAAAGGTTGTAAAGATGGAGAGAGGTCTGCCCTTACTAAAGAGATGCTCTGCTTTGGCACTACACTCCACAAAGCAAGTCCTGCAGGCTCTAGTTTTATTTTATCTTGATTATTGTTCAGTCCTATGGTCAAATGCTGCAAAGAAAGACCTGCTAAGAAAGACCAGCTGCAGCTGGCACAGAACGTTTTGCGCTTCATTGTAATAAGAGGGCTAATATTAATACCATGCATGCATGTCTCTCTAGGCTAAGAGTTGAGGAAAGACTGACTGCTTCACTTCTTGATTTGATAAGAAACATTAATGTGTTGGAAATGACAAAATGTTTGCATAAGCAGCTTACACACAGCACTGACACACACACGTACCCCACCAGACATGCCACGAGAGGTC
The DNA here is from genome assembly GCF_016432855.1 of Salvelinus namaycush. Classification (NCBI taxonomy): domain Eukaryota; kingdom Metazoa; phylum Chordata; class Actinopteri; order Salmoniformes; family Salmonidae; genus Salvelinus; species Salvelinus namaycush. The sequence goes on along the minus strand of NC_052339.1, from coordinate 4,906,982 downwards.
TTTTCCCAGTCCCCAGGTCCAGAACAAATTCCAGGAAATGTACAGTATTGTACAGAGTCTTGAGTGCATGGAACTCCCTTCAATATTATACAGCGCAAGTGAACAGCAAACCTGGTTTGTAAATAATAATAAATCAACACCTCACGGCACAATGCCTCTCCCCCATGTGACCTACTTGTTGTGTGCATCTACTGACATGTACAGTGCATATGGAAAATATTCAGACCCCTTGACTTTTTCCACATTTTGTTATATTACAGCCTTATTCTAAAATGCATTAAATAGTTTGGCTCATGGCTTGGTTTTTGCTCTGACATGCACTGTCAACTGTGGGACCTTATACAGACAGGTGTGTGCCACAGGTGGACTCTAATCAAGTTGTAGAAACATCAAGGATGATCAATGGAAACAGGATGCACCTGAGCTCAGTTTGGAGTCTCACAGCAAAGGCTCTTTAATACTTATGTAAATAAATGTGTAAACATTTCTAAAAAAAAGGTTTTGCTTTGTCATTATGTGGTTTTGTGTGTAGATGGATGAGGGAAAAAATTATTCAATACATTTTAGAATAAGTCTGTAACGTATTCTTTTTTTTTAAATGTCAAGGGGTCTGAAAACTTTCCAAATGCACTGTATGTTTAACTGATAGACCAAAATACTGGTAAACAAATTAAAATATATTTTATATTTGAGATTCTTCAAAGTAGCCACCCTTTGGTTGTAAAAGATGGGGAGAGGTCTGTACATAATAAAGAGATGGTCTGCTTTTTTGACACCACACTCCAAAGAGAAAGTACTGCAGGCTCTAGTTTTGTCTTATCTTGATTATTGTCATGTGGTCGAGTGCTGCAAAAAAAGACCTAGTTAAGCTGCAGCTGGCCCAGAACAGAATGGCACGTCTTGCTCTTAATTGTAGTCAGAGGGCTAATGTAAATTCTATGCAGTCTCTCTTGCCTAAGAGTTGAGAAGAGACTGACTACATCACTTTTAATTATAAGAAACATGGATGTGTTGAAAATGTCAAATTGTTTGCATAGTCAACTTACACACAGCTCTGACTCAGACACTTACCCTACCAGACATGCCACCCGTGTTCTTTTCACTGTCCCCAAATCCAGAACAAATTCAAGAAAGCATATAGTATTATATAGAGCCGTTATTGCATGGAACTCCCTTCCATCTCATATTGCTCAAATGAACAGCAAACCTGCTTTCAAGACACAGATAAAGCAACACCTCAGGACACAACACCTCTCCCCTATTTGACCTAGATAGTTTGTGGATATGTATTGATATGTAGGCTATGTGTTCCGTTTTTAAATGTATGTAGTTCTGTCATCGAGCTGTTCTTGTCTAGTAATGTTCTGTATCATGTCATGTTTCATGTTTTGTGTGTACAACAGCTAACGGAGATCCTAATAAAATATCAAATACCAATACACTAGCACACACGAAGACACACTGGTTGCTTTACATGTAAGACGCAGCCCCTATATCCCGAGATGTGATTAGTGCCTATTCCATGTTTATGTCATACTTATGGAAGAGCATTAGCATCACACAATACTGAAACTCCATCCTAATCAGATCCCCCATGTACCGCTGTGAATGATTAAGTACAGGCTAATGAGCTGATTATAGATTTGTAAACGGTACAAATGACTTTATTGACTTCATATTCTGCTCTCCATAGTCCCTCTGTGATTTAGCTATCGTCTCAACCAGATGGAACTGAAAGTGTTCCGGTGTCTCTGATCCAAGTCTGGATAAAGAAATCATCTTGGGATTCTGTGTGGAACCGCACCTGCTTGCCGTCTGACATGGTTTATTTTGGTTGAGTCATCGATTGATTTTGTTCTAAATTGCCATTGATTAGGGACCGTTCGATAATTACTGGGAGTCATGTGAAAATACAAATATTATGTGACCCACCCCTTTTGCTTGAAAGAAATTGCACTACACTCCCGCTTCATTGAATTATCTTAGAATAATTACGACCACAGTAAATGCCTTTTCACACAAACTCTGATGCATTTTTTCACCCACGTCGCATAACGTTACAAACATTGTCTACGTTCGTGTTACGCTCTTTTCAGTTCTATCAACCGTTCCTCCTCTCTCATTTTAGAGATGGCGCCCAGATAGGCTACTTTACAAAAGAGCGAATCGTATTCCTCCTTTCCTAGGTCAACACAGCAAAATCAATGGTGTACATTTAACTCTGAAAGTGTAAAATGTACACTATTGTCAGTGAACATATGAGTCCTATTAGTGATGGGAAACCGAGGCTTTCTGAACGCTTCGGACCTTCCCCCATATTGTGCCGAAAAACGGTTCATTACTCAAAGCTTCATTGTCGGTTCACAATGCCCTTTAGTTACATCAGCCGCTCAGCAATAAATAGCAGCGTGTGATTGCAGGTCGTTGGCTTTAGTAGCCTATAATCAGTTGTAACACCAGGTTTGCTTTTACGTAATGCTTCCCTTTTTTGCCTTTAAGTTCAAAAATGGTTTCTATGGCATTATTTAGGATGCTTAAGACTAACCTTATACTATACTAAATAAAACAAATGATTTGAACAATATAGTGTGCCTTCAATGGGATTCAACCTCATACCCTGAATGTTCCGTAACTCCCTACTCTACCTGCTAAGCCAGTTAGGTGAAACTACATGTACAGAATCCTAACTATATTTGTAAGTAAGGTGTCCAGTAGAGGTTTGTGTTTGAAAGCAGTTTGGGATCAAGTAAAACACAAACACCACCACAGAATCAGTGGGCTCTTAAATTTTGCAACACACGGTTTGAAAAAGCACATGATCAAACAAAGCTTCAGACATCGCTGATGACGTACTTCTGACAGAGAGATAGCCGCATCGGCACACTGCTTTGTGGTTAGCTGCTTAGCGATTTCGATGCACGCTTTGGAGCGCCCGTATCAAGCGTAACATCACTAGTGTACTGGCGTTAAAATGACACTTTTGAAAGTGTTAAATATTTAACTCTGTTGCAGTGTTTCCCATTTTTATCTTTAAGTGTTCAAAGGAACTCGATTGTGGTGTTTGCATAGCTCTACTGTAGAGTGATATGCAACAATTACGGTGTAAAACATAACACTTGATTTAGAGTAAACTGGACTCACTTTGCTTAGTGTTTAACTCTGATACACTTTCTCAGTGTAAGACATTTTATTCTTTAGTGTTACAGTAAAACATTTTGGGTGGTGTTTTAACCACCCCTAGCTTGTCACAACACAACCGATTGGCTCAAATGCATTTAGAAGGAAAGAAATAACACAAATGAACTTTTAACAAGGCACACCTGTTAATTGAAATGCATTCCAGGTGACTACCTCATGAAGCTGGTTGAGAGTATGCCAAGAGTGTGCAAAGCTGTCAACAAGACAAAGGATGGCTACTTTGAAGAATAAAAACACTTTTTTGGTCAGTTACACATACTGTCACGCCCTGACCTTAGAGAGCTTTTTATGTCTCTATTTTGGGTTTGGTCAGGGTGTGATTTGGGTGGGCATTCTATGTTCTATTTTCTATGTTTTTGCATTTCTTTGTTTTGGCAGGGTATGGTTCTCAATCAGGGACAGCTGTCTATCGTTGTCTCTGCTTGGGAACCATATTTAGGTAGCCATTTTCCCTCCTTTCTGTGTGGGAAGTTGTCTTTGTTTGTGGCACTATTGCCCTTAAGCTTCACGATCGTTTTTGTATTGTTTATTGTTTTGTCGGCGTCGTTTCAAATAAAGAGGAATATGTACACTCACAACGCTGTGCTTTGGTCCAGTTCTTTCGACGGTCGTGACACATACAGTGCATTTGGAAAGTTTTCAGACCCTTTGACATTTTCAAAAAAAATAATACGTTACAGACTTATTCTAAAATTGATTAAATAATTTTTTTCCCTCATCCATCTACACACAATACTACATAATGACAAAGCAAAAACTTTTTTTGTTGAAATGTTTACACGTTATTTACATAGGTATTAAAGACCCTTTGCTGTGAGACTCGAAACTGAGCTCAGGTGCATCCTGTTTCCATTGATCATCCTTGATGTTTCTACAACTTGATTAGAGTCCACCTGTGGCACACACCTGTCTGTATAAGGTCCCACAGTTGACAGTGCATGTCAGAGCAAAAACCAAGCCATGAGCCAAACTATTTAATGCATTTTAGAACAAGGCTGTAATATAACAAAATGTGGAAAAAGTCAAGGGGTCTGAATATTTTCCATATTTTCCTGTACATGTCAGTAGATGCACACAACAAGTAGGTCACATGGGGGAGAGGCATTGTGCCGTGAGGTGTTGATTTATTATTATTTACAAACCAGGTTTGCTGTTCACTTGCGCTGTATAATATTGAAGGGAGTTCCATGCACTCAAGACTCTGTACAATACTGTACATTTCCTGGAATTTGTTCTGGACCTGGGGACTGGGAAAAGACCTCTCGTGGCATGTCTGGTGGGGTACGTGTGTGTGTCAGTGCTGTGTGTAAGCTGCTTATGCAAACATTTTGTCATTTCCAACACATTAATGTTTCTTATCAAATCAAGAAGTGAAGCAGTCAGTCTTTCCTCAACTCTTAGCCTAGAGAGACATGCATGCATGGTATTAATATTAGCCCTCTTATTACGATGAAGCGCAAAACGTTCTGTGCCAGCTGCAGCTGGTCTTTCTTAGCAGGTATTTCTTTGCAGCACTTGACCATAGGACTGAACAATAATCAAGATAAAATAAAACTAGAGCCTGCAGGACTTGCTTTGTGGAGTGTGGTGCCAAAGCAGAGTATCTCTTTAGTAAGGGCAGACCTCTCTCCATCTTTACAACCTTTTAATCTGTATATTTTGACCATGACAGTTTACAATCTAAGGTAACACCAAATAAATGAGTCTCCTCAACTTGTTCAATCAGATTCAGCTGAGGTATAGAACTTACGGAATGGTTTGTACAAAATACAACGCTTTTAGTTAAGAGATGTTCAGGACTTGTTTATTACTGGCCACCCATTCCAAAACTGCAACTATTTCTTAAGGGTTTCAGTGACTTCATTAGCAGCGGTTGCTGATATCTTTGAAACATTAGCATACAGTGAGGGAAAAAAGTATTTGATCCCCTGCTGATTTTGTACGTTTGCTCACTGACAAAGAAATGATCAGTCAATACTTTTAATGGTAGGTTTATTTGAACAGAGAGACAGAATAACAACAAAAAAATCCAGAAAAACGCATGTAAACATTTTTATAAATTGATTTGCATTTTAATGAGGGAAATACGTATAATAAGAGAAGTATGGCCCTAGGAAAGTTAATATATGACAAAACAAGTCATTCATCTGTAGGCTACGTGCATAGAGAGCACTTTGCTTTATGCATCCATTTGTTCCCAATCTCTTACCCATATTGGGTGCAGCACTGGTTAAACCCTGTAATATCCCTCAAAACACAAGGGTGATGATTTGCACAGGATAAGTATTATCAGAGGACCTTGAGGTTTCCCGAAAAAACAGTAGGTTTTTAGAGATGGGATAATAACCTTCCTTTCAAGTAAAAATGACTGATATGGCAGATTCGGACGGGTCTAAAATTACGGCTGTGGTGATTTGTGCTCATTCACATGATTACATTACCAGAGCTCCCCCAGTAAAACGTATCCCGTCCGAATAGGGCTTTAGTTAAAGTTTGAAAAACCTTCACACCTAGAAGAGCCTCCAGGCTTCCATCGTAATGGTCCATTTTGAATGAGAAAACAAATATTCCAGTTTGGGCAGTTTGGTAAAGCTAATCCCGTCCGAATCGTCCAGAGGAAAAATGACATGCTGGAGTAGTAACCTAGTTTCTATAGTAATACTAGTCCCGTGCGAATAGGGCTTAAGGCTGTCTCTGTGCTTTTGTGGGCACAAAAACCAGATTGGTATTTTTCAAAAATACAGTTGGCACTTAAAAAACCAATTTCTCCAGAATTTAACTTAAGAATGGAAGGTTGGAGATGGGCCGAAAATTGATAAGAGCTGAAGAATCTAGATGACTTTTCTTCAGAAGGGGTTTCTCCATAGCAGTTTTTAATGCAGTGGGGAAAGTGCCCGTGAACAGGGAGTGATTAACAATAGCTTGCACTTCTTCAGATATGCAATTTAAAACTGTTTTGAAGATGGTGGTGGGGATAGAATTGAGAAGGCAGGGAGAAGGCTTCAATTGTGATATCACTTTCCTGAGCATGTCTGTATCAACCATGGAAAATAACTGCGTCGTGCCTTTGCATGGTAGGCTAGGGCTCATATCATCACACTTTTCATCAGGTCTTTCTCGACCGATACCCAACCTCGTTTGTTTTCTGATGTAAAACATGTAAAACAACCTCGTTTGTTTTACATGCCGCAAACTCATCACATTTAGATGTGGAGGAAAGTTCACATAGGTTTGCGGGGTTAGGATTTATCAGGCCATCAATGGTCGAGAAGAGCACTTGAATTACTCAGATTATTAGTTATCAAGTTAGAAAAATGATTCTGTCTGCCATTTCTAATTGCCTTGTTATATATTCCAAGTTACTCTCTCAGAATATCATAATGGACCTGCAACTTTCTTTCTCCACTGCCGCTCTGCCTTCCAGCAATTTCTCTTAAATTGATTTGTTTCCTCCCTCATCCTCTGTTTGGATGTGGCCTTTTTCAACTTTACTGGTTCTATGGCATCAATGGTTACCCTTAATTTGCTATTAAAGTTATCATCTAAATCATCACAAGAGGAAGGCAGAATATGAAAAGCTGTAGTTTGGGGTGAGGCTTCAACAAGAGTGGCAGTCTCCAGTCTGAAGACCGCCATGTTTCAGTGAGAAACATGCTGTCAACTTTGCGCTCAGTAACGAGGTCATTCACAAGAAAGGTTTTACTCGCTAAAAAGGCGGAGTTAAAGGAACATAAATTAGGCTACTCACAATAACCATAGTGCCAGTTGATATGAGTTGATAGGTTTCCCAAGTCCTCTGTTGCTTATTCTGACAGGGAAAACTGGAGCACTAACAGACCCTGTCCGTCAGTCTCTAAACGGCGATGTTGCTGGAAGTAATCCTGGAACCCCTGTAGTCAGGGTGAATCCTGTCTCTTTTCAGAAGTGCTGGTTGCTCCGACAACAAATCAAAGTTGTCACAAAAAGAGACATTCCTGTCGTAGGCAAAGTTTCTTCAGGTACTCGTTTAGGGCAAAGGATCGGCTGAAATGTTCCCGAAGCCCTTCGGTAGCACGGGAGGGGGCCAGAGATGATTATTCTCTTACCTCTGCTAGCGAGGGTGTAAAAAAATGTGTCAAGGGCAGTTTGTTGTGGGAGTGGGGGTTCAGGGCCAGGGAGGAGCGATCAGAGGAAGTAATGGACTGGGGTGGTGGGGTAATAGTGAGGGGTCTAGGAGGGGGTGACGGTTTCTCTGAGGGGATAGAGGGTTTTGCGGGTTTTGTTTGTTGGCGTTAGGGTTTTGGTGCTGGGGTGGTCTTCTGGTCTGGTCTCTTGTTGGTCTTTTCTTTTTCTGGTCTTTCCCCGGAAATGTTTGTCCAGTTTGGGTCATCATTTAAGAGCTGGAGTTGTGAGGCGAGGGGTTCTTCCGGTTGTATGGTCTCTCTCAAAACCGGCTTCCCTTTGACCAGGGGTTTGGAGGGGTGGAGGAGGCTAGGAAAGCGTTTGTGGAGGAGGCAGAGGTGTGGAGGGGCCGACAGGGGTGGGGGATGTTTCTGGGACATCTTGGGTGGTTACAAAGGTGGGGGCCATTTCTGGGCCATTTTGGGTAGTGGGTTGGTAAGGTCGGGGCCTGGTTCTAGGTCTTCGTTGTTGTTGTCTGGTGGGGGGTTGGGATTTGGGTTAGTGGGGTTAGTGTCATTGGCACGTTCCCTTCCGGCACAGGAATTGTCACAAGTTTTAAAGCGGTGCCCCCCTTTCCCGCACAGGTTGCAGGGTAGTGTGGAAGTACAGTCCGCAGTGGGATGGTCCCCTTTACAGATTCTGCAAATGATGGCTGTGCAGGTTGCGGCCAGATGGTCAGTTGGCCGCAGTTCCTGCACAGTTTGGGTATGCTGTAGTAGTGGACTGAGCCCATGTTGTTCCCTAGCGAGATGGTACTGAGGAGATGTTTGAGTCCGCCCACTCCTGTTGGGTCTGGTCTTAACTGAACCCGCAATTTTTGTGCCCCAGTCCAGACGTTGCTTTGTCCAGGACCTTCCTAGGGGGTGGTGAAACGGTGTAACCAAACTTCTATGCCATACTCTTGGATGCTCTTGTTGTGGAATTGGACTGTAACAACTTTTGATTCTGTGTCTGAGAGTGAAATTACTGTGAACTTGCAAAATGGGACCTTATCTTTACAATTTCTGTATTTTAATCAAAACCGTTCTAGAAACTGGGTGGTCTTGAAACTCGCTTCAAATCATTCCTGTGGCCCTGGGGCTTGCACCAGGCAGTCTAGGTCAGATGGCACAAAGCCCATACCTCTCTGGAGAACTGCCCTGCTGAATTCCAGGAGGGTCATGGTTTCTGCTCTGGCGGTTGTTGCTGCTGCTCGCCAACAATTGACGGCTCCATCTTCGGCAGCCTCCTCTAGTGAGAGATAGGGTAGAGGGAGTAAATAGAGGGACACCGCCCTAGAAATCTACACCCCGCAAGGTTGTGGGTAATGAAGAGAAACCAGAGTTGTGTGTTCATTTTAGGGATCCCCATGTTGGCTGACGACTCAAACAGAATTCTTCCGGGGCTCTATGTTCGCTACATACTTTAGTCTGAGACTTCCGTCATTGAAGTTGTTTGTGGTGACGTAAAAACGAGGGGTGTTGTACAAAACAAAGTCATCAGTAATTGGATCGTCTCAAACCAATCAGAGTATCAAAGCCAATGACGAATGTTCAAAACACCTCTTTACCCATGTGTGTTCTAGCTCTGGTCCAACCCATCGGTTTCTGGGACCAATCAGAATGGTTAGAATATGTTTGGGTTCTAGAAGTCATCAGGGAGGTACTCAGATCCAGACTCATTGCGGAGAAGACACTGACATCTGTGGGCGTGGCGTAGCGTTTGGCCGGAGCAAGGAGTTTGGGTAGGCAGGGAAGCAACCATGGTGCTGGAGATCAGAAGTGTCCAGTGAGATAAAGGCAGGTTGAGGTTCCCATGATCAGAGCAGTACAGAAGGTGTTGAAGAGAGTAGTAGAGGAAGATGGGTCCAGGGCAAGGGATCCTAGGAGGCTTCCATGTGAGTAGGCTGAGGCCAATAGAGAGTGATAGGCATAGCATACAGTACCAGTCAAAAGTTTGGACACACCTACTCATTCAAGGGTTTTTCTTCATTTTTACTATTTTTACATTGTAGAATAATAGTGAAGACATCAACACTATGAAATAACACCTTTGGAATCATGTAGTAACCCCCAAAAAAGTGTTAAACAAATCAGATTTTAGATTTTAGATTCTTCAAAGAAGCCACCCTTTGCCTTGGACAGTTTAAACACTCTTGGCATTCTCTCAACCAGCTTCACCTGGAATGCTTTTCCATCAGTCATGACATATTACATATGACATATTCCCACATATGCTGTGCACTTGTTGGCTGTTTTTCCTTCATTATGTGGTCCAACTCATCCCAAACCATCTCAATTGGTTTGAGGTTGGGTGATTGTGGAGGCCAGGTCATCTGATGCAGCACTCTCCTTCTTGGTCAAATAGCCCCTACACAGCCTGGAGTTGTGTTGGGTCATTGTCCTGTTGAAAAACAAATGATAGTCCCACTAAGCGCAATTCAGATGGGATGGCGTATCACTGTAGAATGCTGTGGTTGCCATGCTGCTTTAGTGTGCCTTGAATTCTAAATAAATCACAAAAATTGTCACCAGCAAAGCACCCCCACACCATCACAACTCCTCCTCCATGCTTCATGGTGGGAACCACACATGCGGAGATTCTCTATTCACTTACTCAACGTCTCACAAAGACATGGCAGTTGCAAACAAAAATCTCAGCTTTTCATGGCCCAAGCAAGTCTCTTCTTATTATTTGTGTCCTTTTAGTAGTGGTTTCTTTGCAGCAATTCAACTATGAAGGCCTGATTCACGCAGTCTCCTCTGAACAGTTGATGTTGAGATGTGTCTGTTGAACTCTGAAGCATTTATTTGGGCTGCAATTTCTGAGGCTTTTAACTCTAGTAAACTATGGGTCTTCCTTTCCTGTGGCGGTCCTCATGAGAGCCAGTTTCATTATAACACTTGATGATTTTTGCGACTGCACTTTTTTCCGCATTGACTGACCTTCATGTCTTAAAGTAATGATGGACTGTCGTTTCTTTTTGCTTATTAGAACTGTTCTTGCCATAATATGGACTTGGTCTTTTACCAAATAGGGCTGTCTTCTGTATACCATCCCTACCTTGTCACAACACAACTGATTGGATTAAATGCATTAAGAAGGAAAGAAATTCCACAAATGAACTTTTAACAAGGCACACCTGTTAATTGAAATGCATTCCAGGTGACTACCCCATGAAGCTGGTTGAGAGAATGCCAAGACTGTGCAAAGCTGTCATCTAGGCAAAGGGTGGCTACTTAGAAGAATCTCAATTATAAAGTATATTTTGATTTGTTCAACGCTTTTCACTACTATTCTACAATGTAGAACATTTTAAAAAATAAAGAAAAACCCTTGAATGAGTAGGTGTGTCCAAACTTGTCACTGGTACTACATATTAATACTGTTACAATAACCAAACAGTTGGACAAACAAATGATTTGTCAAGCCATGATGTGATATATGACAGAATTGGATGTTGTATGCAAATTCGCTATTGTTTGAGTTGCTTTGTTTATCAGCAAAATTTCTTGAGGTAAGGGGCAGATTAGATTATGTTGAGCCGCGGGACGCTGGTCTATTGCCTCTGGCGTGAACTGGCGAAAGCGGTGAGGAAAGAGCGCCCTTCTCAAATCGAATAGTATCTGCGCCGCTCTGTTATGTTGTCAAAAAGGCAGTATGGTGCATCGTCCAGAAATATAGAACAATTTTTTTCAATAAAATATACACTACTGTTCAAAAGTTTGGGGTCACTTAGAAACCTTGTTTTTGAAAGAAAAGCAAATGTTTTGTCCATTAAAATTACATTAAATTGATCAGAAATACAGTGTAGACATTGTTAATGTTGTAAATGACTATTGTAGCTGGAAACGGCAGATTTTTTAAATTGAATATCTACATAGGCGTACAGAGGCCCATTATCAGCAACCATCACTCCTGTGTTCCAATGGCACGTTGTGTTAGCTAATCCAAGTTTATCGTTTTAAAAGGCTAATTGATCATTAGAAATCCCTTTTGCAATTATGTTAGCACAGCTGAAAACTGTTGTTCTGATTAAAGATGCAATAAAACTGGCCATCTTTAGACTAGTTGAGTATCTGGAGCATCAGCATTTGTGGGTTCGATTACAGGCTCAAAATGGCCAGAAACAAAGACCTTTCTTCTGAAACTCGTCAGTCTATTCTCGTTCTGAGAAATGAAGGCTATTCCATGCGAGAAATTTCCAAGAAACTGAAGATCTGGTACAATGCTGTGTACTACTCCCTTCAAAGAACAGCGCAAACTGGCCCTAACCAGAATAGAAAGAGGAGTGGGAGGCCCCGGTGTACAACTGAGCAAGAGGACAAGTACATTAGAGTGTCTAGTTTGAGAAACAGACGCCTCACAAGTCCTCAACTGGCAGCTCTATTAAATAGTACCCGCAAAACACCAGTCTCAACGTCAACAATGAAGAGGCGACTCCGGGATGCTGGCCATCTTTCTTATTTTAATGGACAAAACATTTGCTTTTCTTTCAAAAACAAGGATATTTCTAAGTGACCCCAAACTTTTGAACGGTAGTCTATGTTTGACTTCTCAAAGTAGATTTAATTGGGAAGGCAGATTAATTAAGTGTTTTTATCAAATACAATCACTAGCTCAATCACACTGTACAGTAGTAGCTCACTTGCTGGGCTGATATAGTAGTAAAGGCATTCTCTGGGTTTTCGTCCCAAATGGCACCCTATTTCCTATATCGTGCACTACTTTGACCAGAGTAGTGCACTATATTGGAAATAGGGTGCCATTTGGGATGAAGTGTGGGTTAAATGTAATGGATCAGATGGAAGCTCAATATATTCCAGACAATGTAGGTAGGGGTCTCTCTTTTCTTTTCCTCCATACATTTTCCCTCTTCCCATGTGTCCCTTTGATATCTCACTCCATTCCTCCCTCCCCGTCTATCATTGTTTTTCTCTCCACGTTTCTTTCTCATTAGTCTCTGTCCCTGTCTGTCTCTTCTTCATACGTTAGTTATATCAATCCAAACACGGACATAGGCAGTAAACGCTCACACACACACACCGTTCAAAATCGAAGTGGACTCAATTGAATTCGAAGAATTACTACCAAACGGACAGGAAGGCGTACTTTGGTCTTGTATCTCTCCCTCTCCCACACACACACACACACACACACACACACACACACACACACACACACACACACACACACACACACACACACACACACACATCTTATCGCTTACCTTGTCAAACATGCAGTGCAGAGGAATGAATCACAGCATCAAGTGACGAGATGGATGCAGAGTTACAGATTTTATGCATGTGTGTGCTTGTGTTCCTGTGTGGATGTCTAGTAAACAAACAGTAGTGCATCTGTGTAAAGGGAAATACTTAATTACATTATACAGTAAACCTCTAAATAATTACATATTGCTGCACACACATTTCCAGTGAGGAATATAACAATTAATTATGCCTGTCAAGGGGGAATATGAGTTATGCAAGAGATTTCATAATAACTGTAACTCAGGAGAATATATCCATTTTTTCATGATTGTACTGCGTCAAATTGACAATGAGAGATCAAGCTTAGAATTGCTCACTGTCTGCCCCTCTCTCCAGCTGTCACGAACGTCGTAATCCTCCTCGTCTGAGGAGGAGCAAGGATCGGACCAAAGCACAGCGTGGTTTGAATACATACTTGAATTTATTTAACGAAGACGAAACGAAGGACACTTGACAAACTAACAAAACAACAAACGAACGAACGTGAAGCTATACTACGACAAGTGCAGACACAGGCAACTTACGTAATGACATAGACAATAATCCACGAAATACCCAATGAATATGGCTGCCTAAATATGGTTCCCAATCAGAGACAATGATCAACAGCTGCCTCTAATTGAGAACCAATCTAGGCAGCCATAGACATACAAACACCTAGACTAGACACTGCCCCATAAACATACAAAACCCCCTAGACAATACAAACACATACATCCCCCATGTCACACCCTGACCTAACTAAAATAATGAAGAAAACAAAGATAACTAAGGCCAGGGCGTGACACCAGCTCTCTCTTCATCTGTCATTTTCCATCCTCTCCACCACCCAGCCCCCTCTCTCTCTCTCCATCGATATCTCTCTCTCTCTCAATAATTTTCCCTCCGTCACTCCATCCCTTCCGCCACCCTCTCTCTCCCTCCGGTCAGATTGCTAATGAGCACTGGTGAGTCTCTACACACACAGAGGCCTGTGATGAAATGCATGGCCATGACGCTGTCTCTCTATCTATGATACATCATCACACGTTACAGCAGAACAGAGGGGGAGGAGCGCTAGCGCGAGAGAGAATGCTAGCGCATTACAGTACAGGAGAGGCCCCATCATATACACCTTTGTGTTCCAATGGGGATTGCTGCCGTTTTACGGGCTCCTAACCAATTCTGCTATTCTATGTGGGTTTTTTCCGCATTGTTTGTAACCTTCTCTGTACATAATGTTTCTGCCACAGTCTCTTATGACCGAAAAGAGCTTCTGGACATCAGAGCAGCGATTACTCCCCTCAGACTGGACAAAGATTTTTTTTATCTTTAATGAATTATTTGCATGAAGAGGAGACACCGATACAGGGGCTGCATATCCGGGTGTTTGGTGAGAATTCGTCGGCAAGTGAGTAATCCGCCTTTGCCATCCATCCTACTGGCAAATGTGCAATCACTGGAGAATAACTGGATGAGCTCTGTTCGAGACTATCCTACCAACGGGACATTAAAAACTGTAATATGTTATGTTTCACAGAGTCGTGGCTGAACCAGGACATATATACAGTTGATAATATACAGTTGGCTGGGTTTTACATGTATCGGCAAGACAGAACATCAACCTCTTCCGTAAGACAAGGGGTGGTGGTCTGTGTCTAATTAAATCTGTTTTACCTCAATTCTACCAGCATGTCACGTGCAACCAAAGGAAAAAAAACTTGAGACCAACTCTCCCCCACCCTCCATTTGGCTAATCTGACCATAATTCTATCCTCCTGATTCCTGCTTGCAAGCAAAAACTCAAGCAGGATGTACCAGTGACTTGGTCAATACGGAAGTGGTCAGATGACGTGGTTGCTAAGCTACAGGACTGTTTTGCTAGAACATACTGGAATATGTTCCGGGATTCATTTGATGACATTGAGGAGTATGCCACATCAGTCACCGACTTCATCAATAAGTGCATAGACGACATCGCCCCCACAGTGACCGTACGTACATATTCCAACCAGAAGCCATGGCTTACAGGCAACATCCACACTGACCTAAAGGCTAGATTGAATCCTACTACGTGGGCTCTGAAGCTTGTCAGATGTGGCAGGGCTTGCAAACTATTAAGGATTATAAAGGGGAACTCAGCCGCGAGTCGCCCAGCAACGTGAGCCTACCAGACGAGCTAAATGCCTTTTATGCACGGATGAGAGCACCAGCTGTTCCGGACGACTGTGTGATCACACTCTCCTTGGGCGATGTGAGTAAGACCTTTAAAGATTGGCATTCACAAGGCCGCAAGGCCAGATGTATTACCAAGACGCGTACTCAGAGCATGCGATGACCAACAGTGTATTTACCAACATTTTCAACCTCTCCATTACTGAGTAATACCTGCATGTTTCAAGCAGACCACCATAGTCAGTGTGCCCAAGAACGCCAAGGTTATCTGCTTAAATTACTACCTCCCCGTAGCGCTCATGTATGTAGCCATGAGGTGCTTTGAAAGGCTGGTCATGGCTCACATCAAAATCATCATCCCAGAAACCATAGACCTACTACAATTTCGCATACCACCCCAATAGATCCACAGATCATGCAATCTCTATTGCACTCCACACTGCTCTTTCCCACTTGGACAAAAGGAACACCTACATAAGAATGCTGTTCGTTGACTACAACTCAATGTTCAAAACCATAGTGCCCTCAACGCTCATCACTAAGCTGGGACTAAACACTTCCCTCTGAAACTCGAGCCTGGACTTCCTGACGGACCGCCCCCCAGGTGGTAAGGGTAGGCAACAACACATCTGCCATGCTTATCCTAAACACGCGGCCCCTCAGGGGTGCATGCTTAGTCCACTCCTGTACTCCCGGTTCACCCATGACTGCATGGCCACGCACGACTCCAACACCATCATTAACAATGAGAGCCTATAGGAAGGAAACCTGGCAGTGTGGTGCCAGGGCAACAACCTCTCACTCAACGTGTGCAAGACAAAGGAGCTGATCGTGGACAACAGGCCCAGCACGCCCCCATTCCGTTCGACGGGGCTGTAGTGCAGAGGATCGATAATGTCCACATAACTAACAAACTATCATGGTCCAAACACACCAAGACTGTCGTGAAAAGTGCACAACAATGCCTATTCCCCTTCAGGAGAATGAAAAGTTTTAGCATAGTTACTCAGATCCTTAAAATGTTTTACAGCTGCACCATCGAGAGCATCCTGACTTGTTGCATCACCGCTTGGCATGACAACTGCTCGGCATCTGACCGTAAGGCGCTACAGAGGGTAGTGCGTATGGCCCAGTACATCCCTGAGGCCAAGCTTCCTGCCATCCAAGATCTCTGTACCAGGCGGTGTCAGAGGAAGGCTCTAAAAAATGTCATACTCCAGTCACCCAAGTCATAAACTGTTCTCTCTACTACAGCATGGCAAGCGGTACCGGAGGGCCAAGTCTAGGTCCAGAAGGCTCCTTAACAGCTTCTACCCTCAAGCCATACTGTAAAACTGCTAAACAGTTAATCAAATGGCTACCCAAACTATTTGCATTGACCCCATTTATTACGCTGTTGCTACTTGCTATTTACTATCTATGCATAGTCACTTTACCCCTACTGTACATATTACCTCAATTACCTTGCCTAATCTGTACTGGTATAGCCTTGTTACTTTTTAAAACATTTTATAAAAAATAAAAAATAAATATTTTCTTTTTTTTAAACTCTGCATTGTTGGTTAAGAGCTTGTAAAATAAGCATTTCACGGTAAGGTTAACATTCGTTGTATTCGGCACATTCGACAAATATAATTCGATTTTCTCATCAGATTCCTGTTTCCAGCTCTCCTGCTTGTTCGCTGTGATTGGTCCGATCGATCGCAACTCTTAAAGACTGACCAATCGAATCAGGATAAAAGAGATCACGTTTATGTGTGCATTCCCTATGGCATCCTATTGCCTGTATTGTATAGTGTACCATAGGGCTTTGGTCAAAAGTAGTTCATTATATAGGGATTAGGATGCCGTTTGGTATGCAGCCTCTGTGAGTGAAAAAAAATCCTCAAATTTAAAAATTTTCTTTGAGTTAGTTGCTTCTCTCTATTCTCAATGAGAAGGAAATGGATTGGAGACTGAAAGAAAAAGTGAATTAAGCCTCAATTGGCAGGCATGGTGTTTGTTAGCATTGATTCGTCCTGATTTGCAAATGGCACCCTCATCCCGACAAAGTGCACTACTTTTGACCAGAGCTCTCTGTGCACTCGTCCAAAGTAGTGCACTATATAGGGAACAGGGTGCCATTTGGAACTCACCCTGTTTCCACTCAATCAGTGAGCCTTGCCTTCTCCTTCTTCTAACAACAGTATTTGCATGCCTTTTATAATACCAGCTGCTAGTCATTTAGCTACATGCTGCATGGCAGACTGAATTTGCATGGAGAATATTTGCATCGTCTGCTGACTGTTGGTGTTGGTGACTGATCCCACTGCAGCCTCACACAGCCTGACACCTAAACGTAGGAGTCATTCTTTACCATTCAATATGGGATCTGTAAATCAGTTCTAGTGCAGCTGTATGGGAGAGAGACACTTCTTTGTAACTGTTTTCTTTGCGACCCTTCCCTGGTGTCCATACTAAGACTAAGCATATCGCGTCCTTGGGGCTGCAGGGTAGCCTAGCAGATGCTGGTCCATCCATCTGACACCTGTTCACCAGGTAGGGTGGCCAGCCGCGGGACGCTGACAGAGGTCAAGGCCAGGTCACAGGGACTCAGTGGGGGGATGCTCTTTAATCGCCAACTATTGTAGAATATGATTTGAGAAACATGATGGTGCGGTAGCTTACTCTACATACAATGTACAAGATCATGTTTTATCATGAACTTACTAGCAGCCACAAATATTATAAAGTGGTAACTATCAACATTAGGATATGCATAGGAACTCCTACTCTTGTGTAAGCCTTATTAAAGATACAACGTGTCAGTGTTCAACCTTAAAATGTGTTGACAATACAACATAACAGATTAACTGGAATGACATTTACTTTTGCGGGTGGCCAACAATAACTATCTGTCAGCCACGCCACTCCTAAAATGTGCCTCTTGTTTTCTAATCTGACCTGGTGGATCATAGCTCAGTAACCCAGGATCAACAACGCAATTTAAAGAAAACAAGGGGTTGTTTGTGACCCTGCTGGCTGGGTATAAATAACGCAACGTGTATTCTGTCCAATATTTATGCAAATAGGCTTGTTTTTAACCCAGCATTTTTAAGAGTGTGTTAGTTGACGACTGCAGCGCTCCATTTCAAGGGCAGGACTTTGAATAATTCATCACTATGCAAATGTTTTTATTTTTTATCTGTCTAAGGGGGAAATTACTGTGACCTTCTATGCAAAACGAGAGAGTGAGGGAAGTGAACAAGTAGAGAAGGATAGGGGAGAGAAGGGGAGAAAGGGAATTGAGAGAGAGAAAAGACTTTACATAAAAGTCGGAAAATCTCAGCCTTTGAAAAAATGACCATATGTTTCGATGTGATATGGAATCAAGGCCCTTTGCTGTATTCATGAAACTGTTCACAATCAATGCAAGCACGATCCATAAAAGATTAAACTAAGTTTGACCTGTGAGCTGGGACTTCTGGGCTGCCCAGTGTGTCTGAGCCGAGAGGAGATGGCCATTTAGACTCTTTGAAGTCGCGTCGGCTACCGATGGGATCTGGATCAGACCTTGCCCCCAGCTGCATTAACCCCCTGAGCCCCAGCTAGGCTACGCCAACACTGAGTCAGGACAACTAGTCCTGAGCCTGCATCCCTGCCTGCCTTGATAGCTGGCTAGCTCCATGCTTAATCTCCCCACTGTACAGCCATGGGCTCAGCTCCATTATTCACACACACATTATTCAAACTTCAGGATTTGTTAGCACTGCATTGTATTATGTTCCTATACTGTGGGATAAATTGACGTTGGAGGGTGTTCATGTTAAGGTCTATGCTGGAGTACTCAAAGTCCATTTACTAAGAATTTAGGGGGCTCTGAGCACGTTATCTCCTTGGTTCCTCTGCATTTCACTGTCTCTGTCTCTGGTTGTCTGCTGCATATATACCCACATATAGATCAAAATCACAATATGAAAGTTATCGGACACACACACACACACACTCACACACACACACACACACACACACACACACACACACACACACACACACACACACACACACACACACACACACACACACACACACACACACACACACACACACACACACACACATTTGCCTGATTGTTGGAGGCAGCTGTTTTGGTGATGAAAAGAGGCGAGTCAGAAAGAGGATTGGCAAGGCTGTGAAAAGCAGAGAATTGTTGACAGGAAAGGGGGGGGGATTTAGATTTAGCCTCTGGCCGTCCTAACAGGCTTCTCCACGGACAGCCCTTTTCTATGATGACCAATTAAGGTCATTTTAGGGCCCGGGTGAAAAGTAGTGTACTACATCGGGAATAGGGTGTCATTTGGGATATAGATTATAATGACATTACACTGCCTATCGGAAACTACCTATCTGTGAGTCACCAAGGGGAGTATTTTCGATAAAGCCTTATGCTATCAGTACATGGGATAAAATGAGACTAATACTGCATAACTCTACATGGAGAAAATGTCAAAACAAATCGGATTCTAAATACACTATATCCAAATCTCTGGTGATTAAAATAATTCCAGATTTGTATAAATCTTTGGTGATTAAAATAGAATGACATTCAGAATCCAAGGCAGCAGTCCTATAACTCTATTTCAACTGCAGATGAGAAGTCAGCAAGGTCAAATCCATGGTTTAATCATATAAAGATTTGCACTGTACTATTCAATGTGCGCATTATAATTTATTAATAGAACTTGAAGATATTGAGGTTCATACAAATTCTTCAGTGTTAAAAACCTTTTAGGGATCCCTTCACCCCCACTCCCGCTCGAATCCCGTTAACGGGATTGATTTGACAACATCCAGTGAAATTGCAGAGCGCCAAATTCAAAAACAGAAATACTCATAATAAGAATTAATTAAACATACAAGTGTTATACATCAAAACTCAGCTTAACTTCTTGTTAATCCAGCCACAGTGTCAGATTTCAAAAAGGCTTTACGACGAAAGCAGACCATGCGATTATCTGAGGACAGCACCCCGCATACACACACATGAAAATCAGATTTCAACCAGGCAGGTGCTACACAAAAATCAGAAATAACGATATAATTAATGCCTTAACTTTGAAGATCTTCTTCTGTTGGCACTCCAAAATGTCCCATAAACATCACAAATGGTCCTTTTGTTCGATAAATTCCTTCGTTATATCCCCAAAATGTCCATTTATTTGGCGCATTTGATTCACAAATACACCGGTTCCAACTCGCCCAACATGCCTACAAAGTATCTAATAAATGACCTGTAAACTTGGTCCAAACATTTCAAACAACTTTCCAATCCAACTCTAGGTATCCTAAAACGTAAATAATCGATAAAATTTAAGACGGAATATACTGTGTTCAATAGCGGATAAAATCAACGTGGAGCGAGTTCCAGGTCGTGCGCACCAAACAAAAGAGTCCACTTGGCTTGACACTCAGACTGAACAGCCCTACTTCTTCATTTCTCAAAGGAAAAACATCAACCAATTTCTAAAGACTGTTGACATCTAGTGGAAGCCATAGGAACTGCAACCAGGTGCCTCATAAATCTAGTTTCCCATAGAAAACCAATAGAAAACACATTGAGCTCAAAAAATGTTTCCCTGGATGGATTGTGCTCGGGGTTTTGCCTGCCAAATCAGTTCTGTTATACTCACAGACATTATTCAAACAGTTTTAGAAACTTCAGAGTGTTTTCCATCCAAATCTACTAATAATATGCATATCCTAGCTTTTGGGCCTGAGTAGCAGGCAGTTTACTTTGGGCACGCTTTTCATCCGGACGTGAAAATACTGCCCCCTAGCCCAAAGAGTGTAGTTCAGACATGCATAATCTATGCGCAGAAATACTGTCTTACCTAAATTAGCCACAAAATTCCTAAATTGAAAGTTACTGTTTTTTGGAACCTGTGCAGAGCCATTTCCCCCATATTTGTTCAGTTTGAGGTCGGTTTGGCTTCGTTTAGATTATGAAAAAAATCTGTAATTTTTTTAACATTCATGTATAATAAAATAAAACTATTATTAGAGATGTTGCATTGCAATTCCAAAGCTCCAAGACACACAAAATATTCCATTGTTTCTGTCAGGTCCATATAGTAAAATAGGAAATTACTATGAAATAATAAAATATTTCAGTTGTGTATATTACTTTGTTTTATTTGATGACTTTATAATTTTTAATTCCTTAAAGTCATCATCTCATCTCTGCTCGGGCAGTAGCAGTCAGCCATCCAGATAACCATCTAACATTATCTCTGTTCTCCCCATACTGTACTGTCTTCAGTCATCCTATTTAGCTAGGCTAGACTGCCTAAGTAGGCCTATTCTGCAGAGCCGTCTGACAATAATTTGACTTTATAGTAGATAAGGCATACTTTCATGAACTGTCTCTATCTCTCATCATTGGGTTGTGTACATTCCTCTCTCATGCAGTGCTGTATGAGGTCTGTGTGTATCTAACCTAACATAGCAGGCGTTAAAGTGTATCCATCTCTGTCCGAGACGGAAAAGAACAGGCGCAATGGATTATGGTCATTGTTGTTAATTGCCACGTTTCTGTACTGAGCTAGGTTTTATATTTCCATAATGAAAAGTACAACTCCCTTCATACCAGTGTCCCATATAGGTCTTCACTTCATTTCCCTTGTGAATTATTTTATTTCTCATTAGAGAAACGGCGCGTTGGGCTCACAAAAACAACAGAACTAAATGGAATTCAAGTAAATGAACCGACATCGGTCAATTACTTGTTTAATATCTGAACAACTGACATTTTGGTTTAATTGCTCAGCACTATAGAGCAAGGACATGGTGCACATATCCGCACGTGACAGTACGCAATTTCTGGGGACCACTTTCATTCGTGAGCGCTACATTCAAAACTACTGGCTGAAATTATACAAAAGTTTGACAGTGCATCTGTCACAGTGTGAATTCAACCGAAATTTACTCAAGCCTTTGAATTATGGAAACTATGGCAGCTCAACAGCAGTTGAGTCTTACTATTGAGTGCAGGACTGAGCCGTCATGTACATTGACAGAAGAGTATATTTGCAATGTAGACACAGGGCTTTACGTTTAGTTCTGGCACTGTCGGACCACCACCTAGCGTAGCAGACCCCTGAAGGGCACACTTAATGAAATCACACGCTGTAATGTGAAACTCACTTACTCACTGACAGGTATTTATTTGGCCCCAGGAGGTGTGTGAATGTGTGTGTATGGGGGGTGGAGGGATGCAGATTCTAAGCCTTTGTCTCATAAAGTTAGCCCCTGACCATCCCCTTCTCATTCTAACACCGGTTTGCATAGAAGTAACTGCATCCCAAATAGCACCTTATAAAGTGCACCTCTGGTCAAAAGTAGTGCACTGTACACTGAGTGTACAAAACATTAGGAACTCTTTCCAGGTGAAAGCTATGATCTTTTATTGATGTCACCTGTTAAATCCACCTCAATCAGTGTAGATGGGGAGAAGACAGGTTAAAGAAAGATTTTTAAGCCTTGAGACAAGTGAGACATGGATTGTGTATATGTGCCATTCAGAGGGTGAATTGTGACGTGACGTGACGTGACTACCATTAATGGGATGACGGTTATTTTATCAAATCAGTTAACTATGTTTAGTTATTACGTGATTCAATTAATCACATAACACTTAACTCATGAGTGGTCTAAGGCACTGCATCTCAGTGCTTGACTCGTCACTAAAGACACCCGGGTCCGAATCCAAGCTGTATCACAACCGGCCATGATTGGGAGTCCCATAGGGCGGTGCACAATTGGCCCAGTGTCTTTCAGGTTTGACCTGTAGGCCGTCATTGTAAATAATAATTTGTTCTTTAACTGACTTGCCTAGTTAAATAAAGGTTACATTTTAAAAAATGCAATCTTGGGGCACCACGGGAAACGTTATTTAACGAGTTACTATTTCCCAACTTAAACTCTAAAGATATAAATATCTCTTACATTAATAACAGTCAATTTTATATTATTATTTCCTCATATCAGTCTCATTCTGAACGTTGTTGACTTCAAATCTGCACAAACCCTAGTCTAAATGATGATTCAGCGATACACAAACTGGCTTAATTACTTATTTACTAACTAACTAAATAATCACACAGAATTACGTAAACACACACACTATAGGTTGAATTGATTACTAACATAATGCAATGAAAAGTCCCTAGTGGACTAACCCGATATGACGGCTGGATACACAATGAAAGGGGTGGGGAAAGAAAGAGCGGGAGAAGGAGAGACAAAGGAATTCAACTATTGTACATACAGTTGAATAATAGCACCCTAACAACCGCTCATTTGGATATAAAAATGCAACAAATATTTACGCTTATATGTCTTTGTCTGTCGTCTCTCTGTTGAAACCCCTCGATCCGTCTGTGATGAATAGTTTGACAGAAAGTCTAAGGTTTTCCACCTGAAGTTATATTAGGGAAAGGGGGATACCTAGTCAGTTGTACAACTGAATGCCTTCAACTGAAATGTGTCTTCCACATTTAACCCAACCCCTCTGAATCAATGTCCTTAGTAGTTGTAGTAGTAGGCTTTCTTTGTTCTGGAAGTGTTCGTTAGACTGGATACATCAGGCTTTCCAATGGTCGTTTGATAGGGAAATGTTCTTCTTTTCTCGTCACGTTACATGCAGAGCTGCAGCCAGTGCATGTCTATGTCTAGTCTTCTTCTCTGTTGAGTTACCATTTCGTAATATTCAGCTCGGTCACGCTGCACGTATACTGGTCTAGTAGTTTTAAACCATTTTACACGCCAGTAGCAACCCGGCAATGTGCTGGTCTTGTAGTTTTTAAACAATTTCGTAAAGTGTGGACCAAATCCTCACGTTCTCATGTTTTGGTCAAATGTGAATTAGCAGTCCTTTTATGCCCTCGCCTTGGAGGGCGGTTCCATCACGTTGCCACAATGTCTGTGCTCACGTGGGCGTGGTTACTGAATTGGCAAAAGTCTATATGAAAAACAATTATCACATTTAGAAGGCTAAAATAACGTTTCATCTTCTCACAAATAGTTTCATATTTAACCATATAAGTTCCACAACATTTAGATGAAAATCTGAAAAACTGGGACGTATACATTTGCAGAGTTAATGTTATTTAGTTATAACGTCCTTAATGATATCACAAAACAACAACTGATTTGACATGATTATTGTTTGGATCCCCACCAACAATTTCCCACATTATTTATGTTAGAAATATTGTTTCAATGCCCAATCCTTTGATGTTAAAATACTGCAAAGTCTCTCTCTGTTGTAACACTCAGACATTACATTCTCCATACCGCAAAGGGCCAGAGAAAGAAAGTTTATGACCGGTCGTTAAACTCATCAAACCGGCCCCTCTTTTTGATCCTCATCCACGAGGGAAAGTCATGACAATTGGCAAGACAAAAGATTGAAGTGCCTTTGAACAGAGTATGGTAGTAGGTACCAGGCGTACCGGTTTGTGTCAAGAACTACAACTCTGCTGGGTTTTTCACACTCAACAGTTTCCTGTGTGTATCAAGAATGGTCCACCAACCAAAGGACATCCTGCCAACTTGACACAACTTTAGGAAGCATTGGAGTCAACATGGGTCAGCATCCCTTTGGAACACTTTCAACACATTGTAGAGTCCATGCGCTGACAAATTGAGGCTGTTCTGAGGGCAAAAGGGGGTGCAACTCAATATTAGGAATGTGTTCCCAATGTTTTGCACACTCAGTGTAAGCTCCCCGCCCACTCAGCCTGTCTTTTCAAACCTCCTGGTAGTTAGCTATGTGAGAAAAAGTACATTACAAAGTGACTATTCAGGACCTTTAAACATCTTAAGTGGAACCACAATTTCACTAACGGGTGCAATAAGAGATTGAAATAGTTTATAAAAATGTATGTTATTTATATTTGAGTAGCATAAGATTGATTAATCAATGCAAAAAAACATATATATTGAAATCAACCTCAACTAGAGCATGCTGGGAAATATGATACTGATGGCCGTGGTGTTGGTTCAACTCTGGTTATTAAAACTAACACTAGAGTTATTTTACGCCACTGAGGGTTAATTTAACTTTTGAATCAACACTAGAAATGTTACTCTGAAAAATCAACACCAGTTAACACTGGTCAATTTGCCGTATGCTATGAAAGGGACATATCTACAGGTTTCCATACAATTCAAAAACCTTTTAGAATTCTCAAGAACTGTAGATGCCAGGTCAAGAACCCGACACTTAACTCAACGGTTCTTTATTGGGCAAGAGTTCTCCAATGAACCTTAACAGCTGAGGAAGAACCATTTAGGAACCATTTTTAGTGTAGGGAATACAGACTGAGACTAAGAACAGTTCCTCAAAGAGACCCCAGGACCCCACATGTGACTATATTTCAAGGAGCAGAAATAGGCTTAAAATGAAATGCTTGCTCTTATCTTCTCCGTTTTTGAGGGGAGGACGGATTCGGTGCATGTTTCCTCTTTCATGCTATTTCTCACAGCTTCCCAAAAGGACTATGTTTGGGATGAGAACTGAGACAGTGCAGCTTTGAATTTTCGCCGAAACAAACACTTCTTAGCCGAAACACGTAACAGTATTGAATGTCTCTTCAACCAATCATTTCTGGTTTGAGAGTGTCTTATTAATTGAGCACTTTGCCTTACAACAAGCTTATTTCATTGTTTTTGTTTTTGGTTCAATTTCAACATCGTTTTTCTCTGTCCTGTTCTGTTTTTAGTGAGGACCTGCAGTTTCATGGAGGACAACAGGTGTGTATTTAAGGACCGGTGAGTCATGATGTTGAAGAGGAGACAATAAAGTGGGTGAGTTCATTTATACTTGCTTTATAACTGTATTGCAATCCCCAGGGCTTCATCACAGCGAGAGAAAAGATCCACATTCTCATCTAAAGGCTAGGCTGCAGTACTGATACCTTATAGCATACTGTCTTCCTATGAACAACTTACATATTCTGTACACACACGTTTTGACTGGGTCACACCGATTCTATTAACACCGTTGGTATGTCAGCCATGATCTGGTCTGTCCAGGCTGCGTCTGACTGTCATCATTATTCACACCGACACACATGTTTTCTTTTTCATTCAACTTTGACCTTTCTGACTGAACATTGCATGTGATGGCCACAACCTTGCCATAACCCCCAGTGAGAGTCAATTAGTCATGACACGCATGGACAGAAACTCACTGGAGTGTGGGTGTCTGTCAGGCAGAGATGGAGGGAGAGATGGAGGGAGAGAGAATGAGAGGGGGAGAAGAATAAAGGATAGGAGTCAGACAGGGAGTGGGAGGCAGAGATGGAGAGAGGGATAAAAGAGAGGGAGAGAGACTGGGGGAAAGAGTGAGATTGGGGCTGAATCATCCATGTGCTCTTTGTGTCTGTCGTCTCAGCAGCTCTCCAGTAGCCATGACCTTTTTCTACACGGTTCAGAACATTTAATGATATCTGGTGGCACAACAGATGTTGGACCCGAGATTATAAGAGTTTAAACTCCAAAGAAAGATGGAAAAGTGTTTGTTAGGAGATAAAAAGTGCTGAACTTGTTTACTCTCTGCCAGCCATATTCAAACCAACTCTCGCTATGCTCCGAGAGATTGAGAAGAGGTACAAAAAAAGTCACATTTAAGTGCTCAATTCTATGTGTTGTAGACTGTCACACATGCCAAACTTGCCAACTGCTCTCATGAAAGAGGACCACAATGGAAATAAGTTGTATGCTTTTTTGGGCTTATCCTCGATTGATTCTTAATCAAGTGCATAATTTTGTATGTGTACTCTATTGCAGGGAGATGTTCAGAATTGTTTGTTTTAGTGTAATATGTTTTTTTTGCATGTACATTGATTGGTTGATTAATTTCACGCTACACAAAGATAAATAACATTCATTTTTCTAAATTAATCCAATCTATTAGTAATTGGATGTATTGTACCAACTGGTTGTTCCAGTCTAGAGGATTGAGGTAGTCTCGGTATTCCATCTTCCCTACCCTGGCTAAATGCAAGTTGTGGCTGATTAAGAATTCCACTTGTTGGCTATCCTTACTCCGTCTGGATTCCAAAAGAAATCACTGACTTGGCCTGTAAACCTGTCATGTGTCAGTGTGCAGCGGTTAGGACAGAGTCAGGCGCAGGACACAGAACTGAGTAAAAACGTACTTTACTCAAATAAATCACTAACTAATTCCATACAGGGAAAAATATTCCAGCTCGACACCAAAGAGCAACCAAAGAACCAACACGCACAAAACCATGTGGGAACCAGAGGGTTAAATAGGGAATAAATTATAACGTCATGGAAACCAGGTGTGTACAATCAAGACAAAACAAATGGAAAAAGAAA
The DNA here is from genome assembly GCF_016432855.1 of Salvelinus namaycush. NCBI lineage: Eukaryota > Metazoa > Chordata > Actinopteri > Salmoniformes > Salmonidae > Salvelinus > Salvelinus namaycush. The sequence goes on along the minus strand of NC_052339.1, from coordinate 4,879,830 downwards.
CGTAGATCGGTGCAGGCTAGAAAGCCGGTGACGTCGACCGCCGAACGCCGCCCGAACAAGGAGAGGCACCAACTTCGGCGGAAGTCGTGACAAAACCAGGAGATTATTAACACCACGTTAGGGTGTTAGGGTATAACTATGCCCTCAAAGAAAGGCCTTATGATATATGTAATGCATTGTCATAAAAATGTAATTATAAAGACTAATGAGGCTGGTGGAACTGCTCATAGAGGGTTCTAGGAAGAACCCTCCAAAGATAAAAGGGTTCTCGCTAGAACCCATCGTAGACAGTTCTATAAAAAGGTTATTTGAGGAACCCTACATATAGGGTTCTAGATAGATCCTCTGCAAAGGGTTCTACCCAGCACCAAAAAGGATTCCACTATAGGGACAAACCAAAGAATCCTCTATGGTTCTACTCAGCACCTTTTTTTAACAGACATAGTACTGTCACCTCAAATGTTCTAACTCTTGAGTCCTGGCACCTTCTTTAGAATCAGCCTTAAAAATATGATGAGTACTGGCACCCAAAATGAGCATTTATTTCAGTCCACTTCAAGCACTCTGTGTGCGTGTGAGTTGGTGTGCATGATAATGCTGTAAACCAATGGGGTTGGCTGTGAGGCTTAAAACTGCTTTTAGGTAGCTAGCTGGAGAGTTCAGTGGGTTCAGAGAGTTAGAGTAGAGAACATAGCTGCCACCAGAACAGGCCTAAAACAGCCTCTGGCAACATTCCAAATGGCATCCTATTCCATTTATAGTGCATTATGTTTGAACAGGGTAGTGCAGAAAAAGTAGTGCACTATAAAGGGAATAGGATGCCATTTGGGACACCCAGATAACATTTTAGGCTAGCAACAGGACTCTGGAGGAGGGGAGAGTTACTGTCGTGTACTGTGTAGTTGGTTGTTAGTGTTCCTATGTCAGATATAGGTACAATTCTGTTTGGATGCACTTTGACTAACAAAGTATTGGCCAATTTTTCAACTGTCAGAAAAATATATATTTTCAATCCGAGCCTGTTATTTTGAGTGATGTTAAAACCTCTTAAGACTACAGCGCACTAGATTTACTGGTAATTACTGATAATATGTTTAAATCAGGCTTCATCCAGTGGCCGGCTGTGTCGTTGCAATCCATTTTATAAACTCTTTGCCACGTCACGTCAAAGGGGCGGGCCTTAGAAAAGCTGATCTCCTGGTCGACTCGCTCACGACAAAGACCGCATTATCTACCAAGGGAATTCTCTTCGATTATAATCACAGCTGTATATATTCCCCCCCATGCAGACACATCGATGGCCCTGAACGAACTTTATTTGACTCTATGTAAACTGGAAACCACATATCCTGAGGCTGCATTCATTGTAGCTGGGGATTTTAACAAGGCTAATCTGAAAACAAGACTCCCTAAATTCTATCAGCATATCGATTGCGCAACCAGGGCTGGTAAAACCCTGGATCATTGTTATTCTAACTTCCGCGACGCATATGAGGCCCTCCCCCGCCCTCCTTTCGGAAAAGCTGACTACAACTCCATTTTGTTGCTTCCAGCCTACAGACAGAAACTATAACAAGAAGCTCCCGCGCTCAGGTCTGTTCAATGCTGCTCCGACCAATCTGATTCCACGCTTCAAGACTGCTTCGATCACGTGGATTGGGATATGTTCCGCATTGCGTCCAACAACAACATTGAGGAATATGCTGATTTGGTGAGCGAGTTCATTATAAAGTGCATCGGCGATGTCGTACCCACAGCAACTATTAAAACATTCCCAAACCAGAAACCGTGGATTGATGGCAGCATTCGCAGCAAAGCGCGAACCACTGCTTTTAACCAGGGCAAGGTGACCGGAAACATGACCGAATACAAACAGTGTAGCTATTCCCTCCGCAAGGCAATCAAACAAGCTAAGCATCAGTATAGAGACAAAGTAGAGTTGCAATTCAACGGCTCAGACACAAGAGGTATGTGGCAGGGTCTACAGTCAATCACGGATTACAAAAAGAAAACCAGCCCCATCGCGGACCAGGATGTCTTGCTCCCAGACAGACTAAATAACTTCTTTGCTCGCTTTGAGGACAATACAGTGCCACTGACACGGCCCGCTACCAAAACCTGCGGGCTCTCCTTCACTGCAGCAGACGTGAGTAAAACATTTAAACGTGTTAACCCTCGCAAGGCTGCAGGCCCAGACGGTATCCCCAGCCGCGTCCTCAGAGCATGCGCAGACCAGCTGGCTGGTGTGTTTACGGACATATTCAATCAATCCTTATCCCAGTCTGCTGTTCCCACATGCTTCAAAAGGGCCACCATTGTTCCTGTTCCCAAGAAAGCTAAAGTAACTAAGCTAAACGACTACCGCCCCGTAGCACTCACTTCTGTCATCATGAAGTGCTTTGAGAGACTAGTCAAGGACCATATCACCTCCACCCTACCTGACACCCTAGACCCACTCCAATTTGCTTATCGACCCAATAGGTCCACAGACGACGCAATCGCAACCACACTGCACACTGCCCTAACCCATCTGGACAAGAGGAATACCTATGTGAGAATGCTGTTCATCGACTACAGCTCAGCATTTAACACCATAGTACCCTCCAAACTCGTCATCAAGCTCGAGACCTTGGGTCTCGACCCCGCCCTGTGCAACTGGGTCCTGGACTTCCTGACGGGCCGCCCCCAGGTGGTGAGGGTAGGTAACAACATCTCCACCCCGCTGATCCTCAACACTGGGGCCCCACAAGGGTGCGTTCTGAGCCCTCTCCTGTACTCCCTGTTCACCCACGACTGCGTGGCCATGCACGCCTCCAACTCAATCATCAAGTTTGCGGATGGCACTACAGTGGTAGGCTTGATTACCAACAACGACGAGACAGCCTACAGGGAGGAGGTGAGGGCCCTCGGAGTGTGGTGTCAGGAAAATAACCTCACACTCAACATCAACAAAACAAAGGAGATGATTGTGGACTTCAGGAAACAGCAGAGGGAGCACCGCCCTATCCACATCAATGGGACAGTAGTGGAGAGGGTAGTAAGTTTTAAGTTCCTCGGTGTACACATCACGGACAGCGTTGTGAAGATCTCAAAATGTCAAAATGTATATTTGGTGGATAATTTTACTGCAAGAACTACTGAATTCTGCAGGAGTTAATATTATATTAGGCTATGTGAGAGGTTAGTACAGTTCTCTTCACGAGCCAAATTAGAGGTCCACATATTGTGATTGTCGAATTTGTATAGCGCCTCACAATCATCACACATAACATCTTTCCCTAACATTAGGCTACTATTCTGGCCCTCCCTTCTCTTTATTTTCAGATCTCCATTTTGCAGCTTTTCTCCAATTGCATTAAACTCCGACATTGTCCTTTTTGCATCAGTGGATCAACATAAAAATGTTCTGCCCAAGTTCCCAAAAGCATTTGGCAATTGTCATTTATTTGGTGCATGCACAGTTAGGCCCTAAAGCTTAGGCTTACGTACTAACAGCAGATAAAAATAATGAAAGAAAAATATCAATGTAGCCTATAGATATGAATTGCTAACAAATTATACATTTATGGATTTTTAATATGTTGTTTTCTCTTTATTCAACCCGCCCCCCGCCCACCTGCCCTTCTTCCACACAATATTTCATGACCCTAAACCTGACCGCCCCTCAGCTATAACCACGGGGACTGTGGGTTATGAATCAACCCGCGCATCATTAGTCCTCACATCATTGTCACTGCACACAGTCTGATTTAAAGTTCATGAACAGTCAAAATCATGTTTTTCATGAAATTGGATGATATTTGAAGGAAACTCGATCAACGTATGATGACCAAAGTATGAAAAATTACTGTTGCTTCCACACTGATGTTTTGATCGTGAATTTACTGGTCCCCTCCCCCATGTCAAACACTTGGATTCATTATTAAGGGGACATGGTGATTTCACCTGAACCCTCATTTTAATACGTCAATGGTAATATGATATTCACTTACCTAATTTAAATAAGCACCGCCTTGTAGAGGGGCATGGTTTATATATGGGTCCGTTAATGTTGATGATGTGGTTGTTAATGACAAGAAGCACATGGCTGAGCTCTTTAATCACCACTTCATGAAGTCAGAATTCCTATTTGACTCAGTAATGCCTCCTTGCCCGTCCAACATTTCCTCATCTCCCACCCCTTCTAATGTGACTATCCCCGATGCTTCTCCCTCTTTTTCCCCTGCCCCACTACAAAGTTTCTCCCTGCAGGCAGTCACTGAGTCCGAGGTGCTAAAGGAGCTCCTGAAACTTGACCTCAAAAAACCATCTGGGTCAGATGGTTTAGACCATTTCTTCTTCAAGTTTGCTGCCCCTGTAATCGCCAAGCCTATCTCTGACCTTTTTAACCTGCAGATATCTACTGCAGCCCTCATCCTCCACATACAACATCCATTCTGCCAGTCACATTCTGCAAAAGGTCCCCAAAGCACACACATCCCTGGGTCGCTCGTCTTTTCAGTTCGCTACAGCTAGCGACTGGAACGAGCTGCAACAAACACTCAAACTGGACAGTTTTATCTCAATCTCTTCATTCAAAGACTCAATCATGTAACTCTTACTGACAGCTGTGGCTGCTTTGCGTGATGTATTGTTGTCTCTACCTCCTTGCCCTTTGTGCTGTTCGCTGTGCCCAATAATGTTTGTACCATGTTTTGTGCTGCTACCATGTTGTGTTGCTACCATGTTGTTGTCATGCTGTGTTCCTACCATGCTGTGGTGTTATGTGTTGCTGCCTTGGTGGCAAATCTGATGGCCAAATGGTAAAAAACATCTAGCCGCTCGAGAGCATCCTACTTGCCAATCTATAAATTATGTCTCCGTAATCTAGCAAGGGTAGGATGTTGTTGTCTTAGGTCTCTCTTTATGTAGTGTTGTGTTGTCTCTCTTGTCGTGATTTGTGTTTTGTCCTATATTTATATTTTTATTATTAATCCCAGCCCCCCGTCCCCACAGGAGGCCTTATGCCTTTTGGTAGGCCGCCATTGTAAATAAGAGTTTGTTCTTAACTGACTTGCCTAGTTAAATAAAGGTTAAATAAAATTAAATATAGCTACTCTACTGGTGCCAAAATCTGCCTGTAGGGCATCAGCAAATATAATTAAAAGTTTACCCTATTAATCTATTGCAAAGATAATTATATGTTTCCCCTTTTATCTGTGTCTGGTGTTAGCTAGTTACAGGCTAGCTAGGTCTTCCGCCAGCATGGAATAAAAGGGGGAGAGGGTTATTCAAAACAGACACAGTTGTCAAGTTAACACAACCGTCAGTTCTGCTGTGAACTGCATCACAAGAGACATGCCAAATGGGAGACGCCTTCCTTATCTGTTAGGTGCGCATGTGCAGTAACTCTATTTGCCCTTGCACTCCTAAACAATGCAATTTGAAAACTTTGGCAAAGGGTCAAGTCTACAAAACTTAGTGCACTCTGTTCGTAACAGATTCTAGTTTTGGGAACATAAAACTGTATTGAGATTCAATGTATCATTGATGATAAAATTTGCAGAATGTCATGCCAAGTTTCATCAAGCTCCATCTTCCACTTCCCGCCACTGGACTTCCTATCATCACCATATTTGGTGGGGAGTGGAAGTTCTAATGGATGCTTCAGATTTTAACATCCTGAGAGACATCTGGCTCCTTCTTCGATCTGTGACACTGCGGCTACGACATCAAACGGCAGCTGCCATGTGTGTTGGTGCATATTAGAGCGTGAATGGGTGCGTAATTATGCCTGATCAGCTGGACCACGCTCAGAACTGGTACTGGCAATCGGAACACAGCTGTGTGCATCACAAAGGGCTCTAGTCAAAAGTAGTGCACTATACAGGGAATAGGTTGCCATTTGGGACGTAGACAAGAACAGAACAGAGCAGATGACCGGGGTTCAGGAAGGGAAGGGAAGAGAGGAGAGACAGGCTGATCTGAGGTCAGTGACTGGACAGCCAGCTGGACATTACACACACCAGTAGCCACGTGCAGGACATATGATGGATCATCCCTCATGCTTATCTCAGAACAGCTTTTCTGACATGCTGTTTGTCATTGATCAGTGGCTCCAGGATTCCGTGATTTTGCGATCACATTTTTTACAATTTTATAAATCAACAGTTCCCTGCATATTATATTTCCGCATAAAAATTGCAACATTATCCCATAAAATGGACCCATCACCGCAGTACAAAAGAGATCTCGCAATTTCAACCAATCACCGCACATTTACTGCATAATATGGTTCAATCAAGTAACAGGTCAACAAACGTATTGCCATGCAAAATGTTTGAATTGCCGCAGCAAATCCAAGCATTTTAACCAGCAAATATCCCACAAAAATCCCAACAAAGTCCTGGAGGGACTGATTGATACTGAAACAGCGACAAGTTGTGAAGAGTGTAGTGAGGGTGTCCATCTGGCCTATTATGCCTAGACTTTAGCTGTGTCCCAAAGGCACCCTACTGCATATGCAGTGCATTCGAAGGTATTCAGACCCCTTGATATTACATTACAGCCTAAAACTGATTAAATAGTTGTTCCCCCTCATCAATCTACACACAATACCCCATAATGAAAAGCAAAAACCTTTTTTTTTCTTCAATTTTAGCAAATGTATTAAAAAAAAACTGAAATATCACATTTACATAAATATTCAGACCCTTTGCCAGTACTTTATTGAGATACCTTTGGTAGCGATTACAGCCTCGAGTCTTCTTGTGTATTACGCTACAAGCTTGGCACACCTGAATTTTAGGTGTTTCTCCCATTCTTCTCTGCAGATTCTCTCAAGCTCTGTCAGGTTGGATTGGGAGTGTCGCTGCACAGCTATTTTCAGGTCTCTCCAGAAATGTTTGATCAAGTTCAAGTCCAGGCTCTGGCTGGGCCACTCAAGGACATTCAGAGACTGTCCCAAAGCCACTCCTGCGTTGTTTTGGCTGTGTGCTTAGGGTTGTTGTCCTGTTGGAAGGTGAACCTTCGTGCCAATCTGAGGTCCTGAGCTCTCTTGAGCAGGTTTTCATCAAGGATCTCTCTGTACTTTGCTCTGTTCATCTTTCCCTCTATCCTGACTAGTCTCCCAGTCCCTGCCACTAAAAAACATCCCCACAGCATGATGCTGCCACCACCATGCTTCACCGTAGGGATGATATTGGCCAGGTGATGAGCGGTGCCTGGTTTCCTCCATAGGTAACGCTTGGCATTCAGGCCAAAGAGTTCAGTCTTGGTTTTATCAGACCAGAGACTCTTGCTTCTCATGGTCTGAGAGTCCTTTAGGTGCCTTTTGGCAAACTCCAAGCGGAGTGACATCCGTCTGGCCACTCTACCATAAAGGCCTGATTGATGGAGTGCTGCAGAGATGGATGTCCTTCTGGAATGTTCTCCCATCTCCACAGAGCAACTCAGGAGCTCTGTCAGAGTGACCATCGGCTTCTTGGTCACCTCCCTGACCAAGGGCCTTCACCCCCATTACTCAATTTGGCCGGGTGGCCAGCTCTAGGAAGAGTCTTGGTGGTTCCAAACTTCTTCCATTTAAGAATGATGGAGCCCACTGTGTTCTTGGGGACCTTCAAAGCTGCAGAATTGTTTTGGTACCCTTCCCCAGATCTGTGCCTCGACACATCCCTGTCTCGGAGCTCTAAGGACAATTCCTTCGACCTCATGGCTTGGTTTTTGCTCTGACATGCACTGTCAACTGTGGGACCGTATATTTACAGGTGTGTGCCTTTCCAAATCATGTCCAATCAATTGAATTTACCACAGGTGGCCTCCAATCAAGTTGTAGAAACATCTCAAGGATGATTAATGGAAACAGGATGCACCTGAGCTCAATTTCGAGTCTCATAGCAAGGTATTTCTGTTTTTAATTTTTAATAAATGAGCAAAACTGTCTAAACCTGTTTTCGCTTTGTCATTATGGAGTATTGTGTGTAGTGAAGGGGTGAAGGGGTCTGAATACTTTCCGAATGCTCTACTTTTGACCAGAGCCCTTAGGGTGCACTACATATGTAGGGAATAGTGTGCCATTTGGTACACAGCCTAGGAATTGTTTTGCGGTGTACATGCAGAAATCTTGCTTCCATATGTATATCATATCATGTATACTTCATTGCTGATTCCTGTGTGGCACAGTGGTAAAAGACACTGCATCTTAGTGTAAGAGGTGTCACTGTAGTTCCTGGTTCAAATCCAGATGCATCACAGCCAGCAGTGATTGGGGGTACCATAGGGCGGTGCACAGTTGGCCCAGCGTCGTCTGGGTTTGCCCTGGGTAGGCCGTCATTGGAATTAAGAATTTGTTCTTAACTGACTTGCCTAGTTAAATACAAAATATATAAACTGAATTTGTCTGTTTTTGAAATCTCATAGAACATTTCGTATTATAGCCTATGGTATTCATTTGTATGTTGGATGAATAGTAAGAAATTGTATGCTAATGAGATATATTTGAATACAGTGGATAGTTTAATGCAACATATAAGTACGCTTCAAATGGTTATACCAAATGCACACATAATTTAACGTGCAGGTCATTATAAAACAATAGAACATTGTGAAATTTCAGATGTAATGTAAACATTTGGCACCAAAACGTTCAGTATAGTATAAAAGCCACTGTTTGAGCACTCACTGTTAAACTGAAATATGCGAGTACACCATCTGTATTTGGCAATTTAAGGGACTGTATGATAATGAACATTTATTATAATACTCAAACCATTAGAAACTCTATGCATAATGCAACGGGTTTGAATTAATCGTTTTTTTATGATTAAAGTATTAATGAGGTCGTAGTAAGGTTTTTTGTTAAAACACCAGGAGACACCTAGTAAAAAGGCCTTTTGGCTTAAAACATCTCTGTTCATTAAACTGAAATAATTACCTAATTTGCTAACTTTGATTAACTGCATTTTTCCCCCTTCCTCCAGTATTTTTTCGGTCTTCAAAGGTGCTTGTTGTAATAAAGTTTAGGTTTGAGGTTAACGTCCCGGTCTCGCATCCGAAACGTGGTACTTAGTTTATAGTTCTAATTTACCTGGAATATACTCAAAGATAATATTATGTTAATTCTGCATCAGTCAGCCGCGCTGTATGATAATTCACCTCTGCAGTAGCCGCGTTATTTGTACCTACGCTTTCTCCCATTCTCATTTTCGCTAGTCTGTGGCATGGTATTGGCTAGTTGGTTTTTGAATGGATACAGTCCAAAATGGCACCCTATTCCCTAAATACTACACTACTTTTTGAGGAGAGCCCTACTTTTGGGACCTGTCTGTCTCTCTGTTTTACCCTGTCTGTCTCTCTGTTTTACCCTGTCTGTCTCTCTGTTTTACCCTGTCTGTCTCTCTGTTTTACCCTGTCTGTCTCTGTGTTTTACCCTGTCTGTCTCTCTGTTTTACCCTGTTTGTCTCTCTGTTTTACCCTGTCTGTCTCTCTGTTTGACCCTGTCTGTCTCTGTGTTTTACCCTGTCTGTCTCTCTGTTTTACCCTGTCTGTCTCTCTGTTTTACCCTGTCTGTCTCTCTGTTTTACCCTGTCTGTCTCTCTGTTTTACCCTGTCTGTCTCTGTGTTTTACCCTGTCTGTCTCTGTGTTTTACCCTGTCTGTCTCTCTGTTTTACCCTGTCTGTCTCTCTGTTTTACCCTGTCTGTCTCTCTGTTTTACCCTGTCTGTCTCTCTGTTTTACCCTGTCTGTCTCTGTGTTTAACCCTGTCTGTCTCTCTGTTTTACCCTGTCTGTCTCTGTGTTTTACCCTGTCTGTCTCTGTGTTTTACCCTGTCTGTCTCTGTGTTTAACCCTGTCTGTCTCTCTGTTTTACCCTGTCTGTCTCTGTGTTTTACCCTGTCTGTCTCTGTGTTTTACCCTGTCTGTCTCTGTGTTCTCTGTGTTTTATCCCGGCACCTCAAAGGTCACCCACACTAAACGTTTTCTACTTCAATTTCTCCCACTTTTCATTTTATTTTCTTATGCACTTTACAAGGAGAGGTTAGGAGGGCTTGGATGAGAAACAATCTTCCAGTTGGAATGAAGATGAAAACCAGAGCCCTCTTCAGCTCTGAGAATAGGGGACTTTTAATTTGGCTCTATACTCCAGCATTTTGGATTTGAGATCAAATGTTTCATATGAGGCAACAGTATGAGATCTGAAAATGAACGTAGTCCTGCTTTGTGGCACTTCGGGAAGCCGTCATGTTATACTGATCGTACTATACGTATGTGTGCATGTACATTTGGTTTTCCTTCTTCGATTGAGCCATTTAGACTTCTTTCAGTGATGTTCCTATCGGCGGATTCCATGTCCCTCCCCAAATGTGGGCTATTTTGAAAGGGAGGCGGACAAAACGCAAAACTTAAAGAACTGACCAGACCGCAATGGGTTAAAATGATTCCTCTTATCAACACAAGTTCGAGAGGGCAGGGTGAGAAGATAGGGAGAAAAGGGTGGAAGCGGATGTTCTGTTTGAATCAGAAGGCATGTTGAGAGATGAGAGTGAGAAGAATTTGATGACAGTGGAGAGTATGAAAGGAAATCAGAGAAGTAAAGTGGTAGTGGAATCTAGTACATCCAAGCCTAGTTCTGATTATTTTTGGGATGGAGTAAGGCTTTTAGATTGACGGTGTTACCTGGGAGATCCGATTGAATTCACAAAAGTGTGGATGTGTTGGATGAGATGGTGTCGGTGAGAGTAACGAGAAGTGGGCTTTTTTGTTGTTGTTGTGTGTATCAAATTATATTTGTCACATGTACCACAACAGGTGGTACCTATTTTCACAGTAGTCCTTACCATGAAATGATTTCTTAAAAGCCCTTAACCAACAATGCAGTTTTAATAAAATAAAGTTAAAAAAAAAAAAGATTAATTAACAATAAAATAACAATATCGAGGCTATATACAGGGGGTACTGAGTCAATGTGCGGGGGTACAGGTTAGTAGAGGTAATTGAGGTAATATGTACATGAATGTAGGGGTAAAGTGACTTTGGAACAGAAGGAGCGTGCTCTGCACCTGGAGAAGATATTGGATTGGAATACAGTTGAAGTCAGAAGTTTACATACACTTAGGTTCTTTCTACAGAGGTTTCTACATGGAACACAAAGGGTTCTACCTGCAACCAGAAAATGTTCTTCAAAGGGTTCTCCTATCGGGACAGCCAAAGAACCTTTAAGGTTCTAGATAGTCCAGCAGTGTCTTCTTGATCATATTGCAGCTCAAAGTGTATCTGCTGAGATGAGTACTCTTTGGGGACAGCATTGTTTTAGAACAGCTACAGTACCATAGTGTGGCCATGTACAGTATGTTGTGTGTGGATCTTTTTAGCAGGGCAGCTACTGTATCAAGGGTGTTATCTCTGGGGTGGCGCTAAAAGTAAAATCAAAGCATATAGTATGTGAAGAATTGGATCAGGTGGTTGGTGCACACCAACTGACCCGCATGGTGCATAGAGTGAGGAAGCCCTCTCCATCCATTCTATTGTTTTTTGATGAAGAGTCTCTCCCTTCTCACATCCATTTGAGTTTTATGAGATACCCAGTGAGAGCCTTCATGCCCACACCCCTGCAGTGTGATAAATGCAATTTCTTTTGTCATGTGTCAAGTGTATGTAGACGGGAGGGGTATCATATGCCAGCTGAGCCTAAATGCTGCAATTGTGGTGGTGAACATGCCCCCGAATTTCTGAAGTGTCCTGTTAGGGTGAAGTAGATGGGGGAGGTAAGAATAAGGGTTGGCCAGCATGTCTCCTTTCCGGAGGCGGTGAGAAGAGTGGAAGGAATGAAATTGAAGAAGTAAAGGTAGTAGGAATAGAGACACCAGATAATACTCCTTGTCAACATTGCATTGGTTATTAACTCCATAACGCAAAAAGGGAGGAAATTGGAGAAAATAGGCATAGTGAGTGTGGCTGAGCGTTTTTTGGGACTTAGGGACTTTACAGCAAGGAATTTACAAGGAATCCTGAATGCACATATTCACAGGCACTTGAGCCTGTTTAGGGATGTGATCTGAACTGTGACTGAACTTTTTTATTTTGGTGCTGTTGTGTTCCCCCCCTCCTCTTCCTTTGTTTCAATACCCCGTACAGTATGTGGCAGCAATACACCAGTAGGTGTAGTCTGCCATAAAACCTTAAAGATGAAGAAAGAAGAACACAAATTCAACGATGGAGCATTTTTCTATATTCTCTTAGCTAGCTACATGGAGATATTCAACCATATGCTTCAACCGGAATATAGTGAAGAGGATTTGAAACAAAGATTTGGATTTAGCTACCAGCTCAGCTACAGCCGATGCCAGCACCAAGAGGGCAGATGATAAATATCTAGCTAAGTAAGTTATTTTTCATACAAGCCATCTAGCTAGCTAACTTTAGTGTATCTACTGAAACCCATATTGGGTATTGCTGGCTAACATACTACTGTATTACATTCGGGAGAAATCGAATTGTTAGCTAAAGTAGGTAACTCAGCTAGCTAGGTAGCTAGCTAAGTTAGCTAAACAGTTAGCCATATGTATGACTCAAAGTAGAAGAGGTTTTTACAATAGGAGATCTAGCTATTGTATCTTGATTGTAAAATGTCTTCTACTTTTAGTCATAGATATGGCTACAAAACAGCAAGCTACTAATGTTACAACCAGCCACCTAAAGCTAGGTTTACCAGCAAATATTACCACATGACTGGAAATGGCTAGTTAGCCTGGCACCTGCTAACTTGCTTGGTGCCAAGCCTTACGTTTGCAACTTGTTCGCAAACATGTCTCACATCAACCACTGTTAACCTAAATAATTTTACTAGTTAGTTATCAACATAATTGATGAGGGTTGACATATTGATTATGATTAAGACAGTGGATGCTTTTCAATTTCGCAAAATTAGAGGCAAGTTTTGGCTATCCGGCAAGCTAGCTAACTAAGTTTACTAACAGTGAGGAGAACAATAATACAACAATTTACTGTTGTAAATCTCTGAAACTGATGATCTGGTTATAATATAAAAAAATGTTGGCCTAAGTGTGCCTGATAGACGTGGCTGTGGCTAGGTACTGTCTGTCTACCTAGGTACATTTGTGCTGTCTGGTCACTGTGCAAAAGTTGAGGGTTTTGCCACATTTATTTCTATCAGGATTAAATGTAATCTCTTCCTGTGCACATGTGTGCCATGTTCAACTATCCTACCCTCATTATGATGTTATGCTGGCACAGTATCAATGTAGTTCAAACTGTACAATAGAGTATAATTTGTATTAAATCTTTTCTCTTACAGACAATGTCGTGTGGTGCCTGGGCTTCTTCCTGGGGAAGAATTGGATTATAGATGAGGAGAACAGAATTCCTTTGCCTGCATGTGTCATTGGAGCAGAACTGTATCCCTTGAACTGTATCCATCTCACGATGGATTGGACATCATGCTTGATTTCAAGCAGTAGATGACTCAAGAGGAGCTGAATGGCAGTTTGATCATGACAACACCCCTCTTATCATTTGCTCTACAATAGATGTCTGTAACTTATACCAAAGACACACTCACACACAACACATCAGCTGCTGCTAAGTTGAACAGCTGTACAAGTATTCCATGAACTGTACTACACTGATCATACTGTATTTTCTTACCATATGTGTCTTTGTAAATGGCAAGTTCATCACTTCTCCCATCATCTGCTGATCACCAGTTCCCTGCACTCTACTCCACATAAGTCACACTCAGACACACTCAACTGTACTACACTGTTCATACTGTACCATATAACATTCTAATTGAATACCCAGTTCCCTTTTTAAGTTAGCATTAGTGTACCCTCCCATTGACCAATTAATTGTTTGGATATATCTGAAGTCCGTGTTGCCCAGCAACAGCCCCAAAACATCACTGCTCTAGAGGAGATCTGCATGGAGGAATGGGCCAAAATACCAGCAACAGTGTGTGAAAACCTTGTGAAGACTTACAGAAAACGTTTGACCTCTGTCATTGCCAACAAAGGGTGTATAACAAAGTATTGAGATAAACTTTTGTTATTGACCAAATACTTATTTTCCACCATAATTTGCAAATAAATTCATTAAAATCCTACAATGTGATTTTCTGGATTGTTTTTCTCATTTTGTCTGTCATAGTTGAAGTGTACCTATGATGCAAATTACAGGCCTCTCTCATCTTTTTAAGTGGGAGAACTTGCACAATTGGTGGCTGACTAAATACTTTTTTGCCCCACTGTATCTAATAGAATGTCAGATATTCAAAAATATATACAGTAGCAAGAAAAAGTATGTGAACCCTTTGGACATACCTGGATATCTGCATAAATTGTCATAAAATTTAATCTGATCTTCCTCTAGGTCACAATAATAGATAAATACAGTCTGCTTAAACTAATAACACACAAACAATTATATGTTTTGATGTCTTTATTGAATACACCGTGTAAACATTCACAGTGCAGGGTGGAAAAAGTATGTGAACCCTTGGATTTAATAAATGGTTGACCCTTCTTTGGCAGCAATAACCTAAACCAAACGTTTTCTGTAGTTGCGGATCAGACCTGCACAACGGTCAGAAGGAATTTTGGACCATTCCTCTTTACAAAACTGTTTCAGTTCAGAAATATTATTGGGATGTCTGGTGTGAACTGCTCTCTTGAGGTCATAGCACAGGAACATCCAGATGCACTTTTGCAAATTTCAGACGTGCAGCAATGTTTTTTTTGGACAGCAGTGGCTTCTTCCGTGGTGTCCTCCCATGAATACCATTATTGTTTAGTGTTTTACGTATCGAAGACTCGTCAACAGAGATGTTAGCATGTTCCAGAGATTTCTGTAAGTCTTCAGCTGACACTCTAGGATTCTTCTTAACCTCATTGAGCATTCTGCGCTGTGCTCTTGCCGTCATCTTTGCAGGACGGTCACTCCTAGGGAGAGTAATAACTGCGCTGAACTTTCTCCATTTATAGACAATTTGTCTTTCCGTGGACTGATGCACATCAAGGCTTTTAGAGATACTTTTGTAACCCTTTCCAGCTTCAAACAAGTCAACAATTCAGAATCTTAGGTCTACTGAGATCTCTTTTGTTTGAGGCATGGTTCACATCAGGCAATGCTTCTTGTGAATAGCAAACTCAAAATGTGTGAGTGTTTTTTATAGGGCAGGGCAACTCTAACCAACATCTCTAATCTCGTCTCATTGATTGGACTCCAGGTTAGCTGACTCCTGACTCCAATGAGCTTTTGGAGAAGTCATTAGCCTAGGGGTTCACATACTTTTTCCAACCTACACTGTGAATGTTTAAATGATGTATTCAATATAGACAAGATAAATGCAATCATTTGTGTGTTATTAGTTTAAGCACACTATGTTTGTCTATTATTGTGAATTAGATGAAGATCAGATCAAATTTGGTGACCAATTTATGCAGAAATCTAGATAATTCCAAAGGGTTCACAACAGTTTTCTCGCCACTGTATATAAATATATCCCCTGATATATACCCTTTTCACCCAGTTCTCCATTTCGGAACAAGAATGCTAGCTCCCATTACCCATTCAGATTATTCAAATTCAATAATGAAGTATTTAGAGAGTAATTAGAGGGACAATAGAGGCCTGAGTACCGTAAGTGAGGGCCTTTAGCAAGTTTGGTAGTATACGCATCCGCGCCATTCATTTGTACAGTTTTGGATAGAGATTACCGTGACCAACTGTCAGAGGGAACTTGACCGCTTGTCACGTTCTGACCTTAGTTTTCTAAGGACGAAGAACGTTACACCGCTCCACTTGACACATTTATGAAATTGCTTATCCCACTTAACCCTAACCCTAACCGATTGGCAAACGTACTGCAAATTGAGAAATCATGTGACTAAACTGAATAAAAAGAAGAAACTACGATATGAAACACCTTTAATGACATTTTGGGGAAAAAGGCAAACTCAACTCCATCATTCATTCATTGAATCAGATGGCTCATTCATCACAATGAAAAGCATTCCAGTTGAAGCTGTTTGAGAGAATGCCAAGAGTGTGCAAAGCTGTCATCAAGGCAAAGGGTGACACATTTGAAGAATCTAAAATATGAAATATATTTTGATTTGTTTAACACTTTTTTGGTTACTACATGATTCCATATGTGTTATTTCATAGTTTTGATGTCTTCACTATTTTTCTACAATGTAGAAATAGTCAAAATAAAGCAAAACCTTTGCTCGAGTAGGTGTCCAAACATTTGACTGGTACTGTAGTTTATACCGTATACCGGGATATTTCGAAATATCGATGGTCTGATTTTCAATACCTAAAAAAACCTAACAGCGACAACATCGGAGAAGGTGTGTTTGCAGAGGGACATGGTTTATATAGTTAGATAGCTAATCTGGTACAAAAAATGTACTGTAAGGCGTCAGCAAATGTAATGAAAAGTTTACACTGTTCATCTATGGCAATATACTGTACTTATATGTTTCCCCTTTCATCTGTGTCTGGTGTTAGCAAGTTACTGGCTAGCTAGGGCTTCAGCCAGCATGGATTAATGGGTTTTTCAAAACTCTGACGGCATTTGTCATGTCAACACATCTGTCAGTGCTGCTTTAAATTGCATCCCAAGAGACCTACCAAATTGGAGATGTATAAAAGACGCACATTTTCAATGTTGTTTGAGTTTCTTTGTGTGTCGCAAAATTAGCTTGAGATGATTTTACCGCAACACTTCTCACTGCGTCTGATTTCTTGACATAGGCATTTCAAAGAGCTGATAGTCAAGGTGAGCTCATGAATGTAAGCTCCCTTCCCACTCAGCCTGTCTTTTCAAACTTCCCTGTAGTTAGCCATGACAGAAAAAATACTTTCCCCCCCAATGAATTGCATTCCTAACAAATACTATGGGCGATATTTTAGTCACTCAAAAGGCTATTTTACATGGGAATCTGCATGATTGTTCACGACCTTCTAACATGTTTTGACAATACAACAGAGCAAATCAATCTGAATGACATTTACTCTCATGGGTTAGCAAGTGGCCATAAATAACTATCTGAAAAATAACTATGCCTCCAGTGTTCTGTTCTGACCAGGTGGAACATAGCTCAATAACCCAACTAAATGACCCAACTTCCTGGGTAAAAAATAACTCAGCGTGTGTTCTGTCCACTATTTACCCAGCACTGGGTTGTTTTTAACCCAGCATTTTTGGGGGAAATGTGGCGTTCTACATTATGGATGAAGCCTCCCTGACTCCCCATCTTGACATACCAATTGTACCACGGCTCACATCTGAATAGACAGAATGCACCCTGACACCACAGTTTTCACTGAGGAAAAGCGGCTTGTAATTTCTGTCAAGTTAGCATGCCTTTATGCCCCAGACATAGACGTGGCAGACGGTAGAGGAATCCTAACTTGACAGGAGGCATAATTGAGTCTATTTTTGATGACATAACGTAAGCCCTGCTGATGCCAGTTGTTTGGTACTTTTGGACTTTCTGTAACTATTCCATAGGGCCGGGTTTCCCAATCTCGTTCCCTGGGTGCAAGTTTTGGTTTTTGCCTAACACTACACAGCTGATTCAAAAAAATCTAAACTTAATGATGAGTTGATTATTTGAATCAGCTATGTGGTGCTAGGGCAAAATCCAAAACGTGCACCCAGTGGGGGCCCAAGACAGAGTTTGGGAAACTCTGCCATAGGGCACTACTTTAGGCCCTGGTCAAAAGTAGTGCACTATATAGGGTGCCATTTGGGACGCAAATATTGCTTCGTCCTCTTCTCTATCTTGTCCAATCTCCGCGGCCCTGTCGTATTAGAGACAGACATTTGATGGCTGGGGGAGAATGGATTGAGCAACAGGAGAGAAGAGTCCGCTCAGACGGGTCTGGCGGATGCAGTTAAGACGCGACGCACACTGGACACACGCACACACTGAGAGGCATGACTCCCACTCTCCATCACACACTGGAGATTTTGATACCAACCCAACGTGCTGCTAGTGAGCAGGTGTCAGGTCACACCAGGTTAGCAGCTCACTCCCAGCTGACCTCAGATTAGAACAGAGTCTGCATCCCAAATATAAACCCTTTCCCTATATAGTGCACTACTTTTGACCAGGACATTATGGAATGTAGGGAATAGGGTGTCCTTTGGGGACGCAGCCATAGTCCGACTAGTTCAACCTCTGGTTCCACACACACACACACACACACACACACACACACACACACACACACACACACACACACACACACACACACACACACACACACACACACACACACACACACACACACACACACACACACTTACTGGCCGGCGTGTGAACCTACCCTGCCCTAAGAGACTCAGAGGTTAAGCAGATAGCCCAGCGTTAGTCTCAGCCGTGGAGTATAGAGGCAATCCCATCAAAGCCTCAGTCAATTGAACCCTTGCAACGAAGTAGCATTATGTGCTGTTTGAAGAATTATGATACTGTCAAATGTTTATATTTTTGGGGAATGTGTATACCTCATCAAGAGTGTCATTATTGAAAGATCATGTCATCACACTTCTCTCTTTCAATTGTACTTTATCGTTTTTTATTTTATACTTATTTTTATTCATCAAGTCTATCTTATTGTTTTTCAAAACACACGTATATGGTTCTTCGTCTGTAGGATTCAATTGGAGGCCTGGTGAATGCGGACCATTAGGGTGAGTGCTGTTTCCCAGAATGTTTAATGCCTATTTCTTGCAATGGGGATTGCTTTTGTTATTGCTTTGTTTGTCATTTGTTTTTATTCTATTCCCTCCCCTTTATGATTGTTTCCCAGCATTAGCGTGACTAAACCACAGTTTTTGGATTTAAATCATATAAATCTAAGAAGGCCACGATATAAGAGATTGACCCAAACAGAAATCCAACATAAGGCCGTGGTGACAGCATATAGGTCAAAGCTTAATTCCTTGTATGGAGCAATTCTTTTTTTTAAATTATGGGGGGCATTAGTACCATATTTCAGGTCACATTTAGCTGCTACACATTGGATGTGTCTCAAATGGCACCCTATTCCCTATATAGTGCACTACTTTTGACCTAGTCCTATTGGCTTCTAAACTGGCAGCGACTACAGGGCAAAACAGACCAAAAGGACATGGCAAAAATTTAAAATAAGTTAAAATTCAATCCAACATTAATTAAAAATCCAAATAATAAACCATTTAAACAACAACCAATCAATTCAAATTTGGCAAACCAAATGGTCATCCAATCAAACAAAAGTAAAAACAAAAGTTATCAATTAATCAAAAAAAGGATTCAGAAGAATGTGTCCATCAGCCAATCCGTTTGTCAGTCAGTTCACAATGTGTCTGTGTCTTTGTGTTGGGGGAGGGGAAGTTGTGGGGTCTGGGATGGGTTGCCAGTTGCGGTTGGTCTGTGCTGTGTCCAGGATTGTTGCTGGTGTTGGGTTTGGGACCTGGAGAAACTGCTTTAGTGTTGGGACCAGGACTGGAGACCAGGGGTTGGTGCTGGGACTGGGGAAAAACAGGAACCGGAAACCAGGGCTGCTGCAGGTGCTGGGTTGGGATCTGGGTTTGTAGAGGGGAGGAAGAGCAACCCGTGGAGCATACAAACAGACCCACAAGGGAGCCCTAGACCCAGGAGTCCGGGGTGATACTACCCTGTGGTCTGCTCACTCCGTGTGATGGTCTGATGTTTTTAAAGTGAATTTATTTGGTTATTCCCAAATTCATTACATGTTAAAATTAGCAGTAAAACATTTCAGACTATTTTACTGTTGATAATACCCAAAATTACCGTATTAGTTTCAGTTTCCCTTTACATTGTAGTTGCAGAGTCTGCATTTGCCCCACTTGTCAGTTTGACGCTAACACCGGCAGACATTTACATTTACATTTTAGTCATTTAGCAGACGCTCTTATCCAGAGCGACTTACAGTAGAGTGCATACATTTTATTACATTTTTACATTTTATTACATTTTTTACATACTGAGACAAGGATATCCCTACCGGCCAAACCCTCCCTAACCCAGACGACGCTATGCCAATTGTGCGTCGCCCCACGGACCTCCCGGTTGCGGCCGGCTGCGACAGAGCCTGGGCACGAACCCAGAGACTCTGGTGGCGCAGCTAGCACTGCCCTAGACCACTGCGCCACCAGACAGGGGCAAGTTACTGTACTGTGCATATATGCTTAGTCTAACTACACATATTAAAATACAAGCACTCCTTAGTAAAAATAGTAACAATAGCCTTTAGGTGCCTGTAAAAACAAACCTGCTTTCTGGATTTTGTGTGTTTTTCGGAATATATAGAAAACCTCTTGTGATTCTATAAAACATTTAATGTATTCATCCACACAATGTTTATAATGTTAATAAATTGACTGAGCCCCATATTAATTGTCATTAATTCATTATCATTCATATCAGCTAGTACTGCCTGCTCTATTAACACTATCGTACTATACTGATAGTGGTATTGTGATGTATCTGGATTGTTAGCAGATTTTTCACACATCTAGGTCATGGCCTAGGATGATGAATGATACCACCATGTGCTATATAAAAGACGCTAATGTAATGGTTAAGCACCCATCGGTAGCTAACGACGCTGGCTGACTCCCAAGGGCAGACTGTTTCCTTATCTCAGCACTTCTCTCCGTGCAGAAAAAGGTGTCCCAGATATAGCCTGATTCACACACCTGAGTCCCACCTCAAAAGGAATTGTTAGATGTGTGTGTGTGTGTTAAGTTGAAAACGATTAAATACTTAAATAATCCGGTGCCTTACTTTTTGTAGGTCAGCATCCTAATCTTAAAAGGCTCAAATAGATTTTTTGAATTTCAGTGTATCTCACTTTTGGAAGAATTCTTTGAATACATATTTTGTGAAGGAAATGACTGGACTCATACACACAAACACCCACCACATAGTTTTTCATCTCAAATCCATTTGAGTTAATATTTTGAGCTTGTTGATTTGTTTTTGTTGTGTTGTAATAGTAATAACTTTGATGGCTACAAATATAATAACTTATACCACTGCGTTGTTAAATGCTCGTTTCTGTTTGGTTTGAAGGGCACTCTAGCGGGTGCATTATTTCCTTATAATGCACAGCAATATTCAACGGCTCTGTTATGCATCGTAGCACACACCTTCCATGTCGTGCACAATTTTCCACAGACTGCATAGCCCCTAGTTGATTAACCCTTACGTATTTCCTGATCTTTGGCACTTCTTCTGTAGGGATCTGCCACAAAATTGTATGCGTCACCCTATTCTCTATATAGTGCACTACTTTGGACCAGGGCCCATATGGCACTGATCCAAAGTAGTGCACTATGTTGGGAATAGGGTGTCAATGCGGCTGTGATCAAAAGTAGTGCACTATGTAGGGAATAGGTGCCATTTGGGATGGAAACTGACTGTGATGCCTTTCAGTTACTGAACAAGGATGCACATTTGAATGCTAGGGGAAAAGCCTGTCTTTTAACATGGTTCTCATGTGTGCCCCACTTGAAGAGAATGTCAGGAGTGGCAACTTGAATGTTAAACCACACGTATTATCCTGTTGGGGGTGGTCCAAACTGCAAATCACTTTTCACAGCTGCACATTAGTATGAGTTGAAAACACATGGTTCCTGTTCAGCAAATCCATGTTTCCATGGTGATGCTATCCCAACTATACACACTGATTGTACAAAACATTAGGAAATCCTTCCTAATTTTGTGTTGCACCCCTTTTTTGCCCTCAGAACAGCCTCAGTTCGTCGGGGCATGAACTCTACAAGGTGTAGAAAGCATTCCACAGGCTGGCCGATGATTATTCCAATGCCTCTCGAGTGGCGCAACGGTCTAAGGCACTGATCTCAGTGCTGGAGGTGTCACTACAAACTCCCTGGTTTGATTCCAGGCTGTATCACAACTGGCTGTGATTGGGAGTCCCATAGGGCGGCATACAATTGACCCATCATTGTCTGGGTTTGGCTGGTGTAAGCTGTCATTGTAAATAAGAATTTGTTCTTAACTGACTTGCCTGGTTAAATTTAAATTTAAAAAATCCCACAGTTGGCTGGATGTTCTTTTGGTGGTGGACCATTCTTGATACACACAGGAAACTGTTGAGTGTGAAAAACCCAGCAGTGTTGCACTTCTTGACACACTCAAACCGGTGCGCCTAACACCTACTACCATACCTTGTTCAAAAACACTTAAATATTTTTTCTTGCCCATTTACCCTGTGAATGGCACACACACGCAGTCCATGTCGTAATTGTCTCAAGGCTTAGCAATCATTCTTTAACCTGTCTCCTGAAGTGGATTTAACAAGTGACATTAATACAGGATCATAGCTTTCACCTTGATTCAGCTGGTCAGCCATGGAGATGGCAGGTGTTCCTAATGTTTTGTACACTCAGTATATAATATACTGTATAGCTCCCAGTAATTAATCAAAAACAAATCTTAGATCAGCTTTAATATTGCAGATAGATTGTGGCTTCTATCAATGTAATTATATGCATCATTTCCAATCCCACATTTTTTGGTAAATATATTTTTGTTCATGTATTTTTCTTGTTTATAGTTTTTTCCTAACCCTACCATCCCTCCCCTAATTGGAGTAAACTCATGAACAACCATACATAGGCTTGTACTTCCAGTTTACAAATACTGTATACATTTTACGGACACAGTATATTTTACATTAGTTACCTTTTATTTTTTTGTCCCACCCTTCTGCTTCCCTCAACCCCTCCCATTTATCTCTGAAAACCATCCATGTTTTATTTATATTTGCCATATATCTTTTAACTGTGGTGTGATGTTTCACAAAAGTTCTGCACCTTTCTATTCTCATAGTTTCTACAGATTGTAAATTAAAGATACAAAAAATTGCGAACAGTATTATTATATTATTGATCGATTGACGATGACTTTTCAAATCACCCAGTAGTGCTAGTAATCCAGTAATCCAGTGTTTGCTTATCCACCCAGGAGCTCACAGCTGCATGGTTCGAGAGTCTTAACATTTCACAGCATGAGCAGTGACAGCTCTACAGCTCTCCTGCTCAAGACAGACGACTGCCTCTTTCTCCAGACTTAATGCACTCGCTAATTTGTTTACCTTGATCAAATAGTTCCGTCACAGAAGGAATTTGTCTCAACCCACCATAACTCACTCCCAGTCACTCCATTTGTCTGGGGAAGCGATGACAGTCGCACTAATTAGGTTGGTGGGTGACAACAGAGCTGTTACCTGGGAAATGGAGAGATCAATGTTTTTATATAACACAATCAACTAGAGGCAGATTGGAAACATGCCTGCTAAAGGTCAAGCACAGTCACTCCTGTTTCCCAAGTAAAAATAGCATTTGAATGACCAAAATGTCACCCATGATATTTTTACACTATTGAAATGCTCAGAATTTAATAAATTGTACCTTTTCTCTCATTTCTAACTATCAGGAAGCTTGAAATAACAAAATGAGTGAGCTGATATTCATGAGCTCGCGTTGACTGACAGCTTTTTGAAAGGCCCTTGTGGTCGTTTGACAAGGTAAACAATGGGCCACATGATGGGCCACACATACGAGCCTAAATCGTATGCCTCAACCCATTTTCTCAGCAAAATGTTCTCATAGTCAACAGAGCTGATCGTGGACTGTTGGATATTAGACAGCAACAATATACATTTGCATTTCTATTGTTTGTAGCTAATTACAGAATACAGTTCACTGATACACTTCTTCACAAGAATTAGTAAAGACTGAGTCAGTCACCTTAAAAGCTTACATGCTGACCACAAGGCATAAGCGCGTTTGATTTGTCCATTTTATGGCAGTACATATTTAAATTAGCTAAGATGATAAGATGCTACCGTTGATGTATACATTTTCCTGCGTTATGTGACGTTGCGTAAAGCCTGAAGTAAGTCCTTGATAATGCCTGCCTCCTGAATCCAAGTGTTTGACACGGGGGGAGGGGACAAGTAAATTTATGATCCAACTTTATCAATGTACCAGCTAAAGTCATTTTTCACACTTAAAAAATATATATATTTATAAAAAAAAAAAATAATAATAATTTTGGTGAATATCCTAAACATACAATATACTTGCAGTGAAGCCGCTCAACAACTACACCATGCCAGTCATCCAACAGATTCCCATTCAGAGCGACACACAGAAGCATCCAGGGTCAATGCCCTGCTCAAGGACACGTTGACAGATCTCCCACCAGGCCAAAAAACGTGAACCCGAACCCTCCAAGATCCCCCCACAGTTCCCCAATAGCTGTCCCTCAACCATTCGAGACCCTTCCCACAGTCCCCCCCAAGAAGAAAAATAAATAAATAAATACAATAATTCCATTCCCCACCCCCAAGAACCCCCTCCAATGCACCAACAACCAAGAGAATGAACTAAAGAGAAAAAAGTAAAAGACAGAAGAAAACAGTAAACAACAATGCAAAAATGTAATAAAAAATAAATAAATAAACTAAGGACATCAAGGACAACTAAAATAATAACAGCAATGCCAACTGTATATGTTTGTGTGCATGTCTGGCACTATTACATGTATGTGTGTGTTCTTGTATGCGTTTATTTGAATGAGAGTGTGTGTATTTGCATGTGTACAAACATCTGCACGGCATCAGCCCCAGGCAAACCGGCATTAGTTGTAAAGTCACGGCTCCTCAGTGTCATTCAAACATACTTTTTATTATGTTTTATTTTGACTTTTTTTAAAACTTTTATCCTTTATCTTTTTCATACTTGGGTCACCCTACTTTGAACTGGGTTCATCTAAATATCATCCAATTTTATGAAAAACATTATTTTCAGTGTTCGGGACCTTTAAAAGCATTGTGCAAAATTGAGTTAAGGTACAAACTGACTGTCTATTTAAAAAAGGAGGATGAATGCATTAAAGGGGCGATCTGGGATAGGTACATGCAGTTTTGGTGGGGTGACTGCTTGATTCACAGCTTCAAATGCCAGATTGTCCCTTTAAGCTTTGTTGGAAATGTGTGCCTGTTCATGTAGGATTTTTGACTTGGCTTTGATCAAACAAAAACCAGCTTACATATCATACATCAGCTTTGTCAGGAATAACTTCATACAGATTTGTACACAATGCATTGCCCCGGACACCCTGTCATTTTGGAATATGGAGAAAAGAATATATTGCTTAGTCTCTTATCTGTTTGTGTTCAGATTCATACATGAGCCCGTTGTAAACCCACAGATCTCTTTGAGATTAAGTGGCACCTCTCTAAAAATAGATGGAATTGGTGGAAGATTTCTTCAATTATTCCCTTTATGTGCCATTTTTATGCCATATATGACTTTGACACTGTTATTCATAACAGCAGTAATCTGCATGGTCTTGAAATAAAACGTGTTTCCAGAGTACTCAGTGAAGGGATTAGAGACAAGTTTCATGGCAAATGGCATCCTATTCTCTATCATTTTAGTAAACTTTTTTTTGACCTTTATTTTTAAAAAATTCTGATTGCTTAGGCACTATCTTTGAAACTATAGGCTATTTTTGCAAAACACTACACACTAACCACAAAACCTCACACCAAAACCAGCAAAGCATTATACATCTCTTGCAAAAGCAAACAATTCTTGCAAACCCCTTCAAACTCTTTAAAAAAAATTGTGTTTTTGCGTCAATACAGCACACACAAACCATCATTTGAATAAGCACACGAAGCACCAACTACGCACTGATAGTTTAAATTTAAAAAAAAAATTCTGTGAGCAGGGCATAGCAGTTTGCAATAAAGTTTTTTCATACATGTAGTAAACACACATACAAACAGGTATCCAAATGTGTAAAGTATGGAGGTGTATTCCCAACATAACACACTATCAATACAATGTTCTAACACTCCTCAAACAACAAAAGTGCAGTAGAAGAAAACAAACATTTGTGCTAGAAAAAAAAGAACAGAAGAAAATTAGGCTACATCTCGCCTTCTTTGTGGGTCTGGCCATAAGACTTCATCCACATCACATGCGATGTTGTCTTGAGCTAGGCTGCGTGGAAAGTATGGCCTGGAGTGCCGTATCCAAGCCTGGCATGACCCCTGATCCATGTCTCCACAAGCCTGTAGTTGGGGTATGTGTTGGTGGGGATAGCGATCATACACCTTCCAACACCATGCAGAGAATAATTCTTCAATAGGATTCAAGAACGGAGAGTATGGGGGAGATTGATTGCGATGAAAAGTGGGTGACCTGTGAACCAATTGCGGAACACAGCAGCCAGGTGGAAACTAACATGGTCCCAGATGATAACGTACCTGGGCTGCTCTGGCCCCTGGTCATTAGGGATTCCTCTGTTGGGATTTCTTAGGGATTTCTACTTCCGGCGCCGACCGAGATGGCCGCCTCGCTTCGCGTTCCTAGGAAACTATGCAGTATTTTGTTTTTTTATGTGTTATTCCTTACGTTGGTACCCCAGGTAATCTTAGGTTTCATTACATACAGTCGGGAGGAACTACTGAATATAAGAGCAACGTCAATTCACCATCGTTACAACCAGGAATATGACTCTCCCGAAGCGGATCCTGTGTTTTGCCTTCCACCTAATACAATGAATCTGATCCCAGCCGGCGACCCTAAACAACGACGCCGTAAAAGGGGCAAACGAAGCGGTCTCCTGGTCAGGCTTCGGAGACGGGCACATCGCGCTCCACTCCCTAGCATACTACTCGCCAATGTCCAGTCTCTTGACAATAAGGTTGATGAAATCCGAGCAAGGGTAACATTCCAGAGAGACATCAGGGATTGTAACGTTCTTTGCTTCACGGAAACATGGCTCACTCGAGAGACGCTAACGGAGTCGGTGCAGCCAGCTGGTTTCTTCACGCATCGCGCCGACAGAAACAAACATCTTGCTGGTAAGAAGAGGGGCGGGGGTGTATGCCTTATGATCAACGAGACGTGGTGTGATCATAACAACATACAGGAACTCAAGTCATTCTGTTCACCAGATTTAGAATTCCTCACAATCAAATGTCGACCGCATTATCTACCAAGGGAATTCTCTTCGATTATAATCACAGCCATATATATTCCCCCCCAAGCAGACACATCGATGGCCCTGAACGAACTTTATCTGACTCTTTGTAAACTGGAAACCACACACCCTGTCAGGGTTGTGTACGGCGAAGTAGCAGAGTCAAATGCAGGACACAGGTGTTTGAGCGAAACACAAAACGTTTACTCAAAAATCACAGCAAAATTCCACAAAGGGAATAATTACAAAACATCATAAGAAATAACAACAACCACTAACGTAACAAACAATCACGGACAAAACAGAAATGAAAGCCAGAGGGTTAAATAGGGAACATAATAGGGGAATTGAAACCAGGTGTGTAATTATGCAGACAAAACAAAACGAAACAGAAAAATGGATCGGTGGTGACTAGAAAGCCGGTGACGTCGACCGCCGAACACCACCCGAACAAGGAGAAGGGCCGACTTCGGCGGAAGTCGTGACAGTACCCCCCCCTTGACGCGCGGCTCCAGCAGCGCGACGACACCGGCCTCGAGGACGACCCGGAGGGCGAGGTGCAGGGCGATCTGGGTGGAGACGGTGAAACTCCTGTAACATAGATGGATCTAGAATGTCCTCCACCGGTACCCAGCATCTCTCCTCCGGACCGTACCCCTCCCACTCCACGAGGTACTGAAGGCCCCTCGCCCGACGCCTAGAATCCATGATGGCTCTTACGCTATACGCCGGGACCCCTTCGATGTCAAGAGGGGGCGGAGGAACCTCCCGCACCTCAGACTGCTGGAGCGGACCAGCCACCACCGGCCTGAGGAGAGACACATGGAACGAGGGGTTAATACGGTAATCAGGGGGAAGTTGTAACCTATAACAAACCTCGTTCAATCTCCTCAGGACTTTAAATGGCCCCACAAACCGCGGACCCAGTTTCCGGCAGGGCAGGTGAAGGGGTAGGTTTCGGGTCGAGAGCCAGACCCGATCCCCCGGTGCATACACCGGGGCCTCACTGCGGTGGCGGTCGGCACTCGCCTTTTGTCTCCTGATGGCACGTTGTAGCCGTACGTGGGCAGCGTTCCAAGTCTCCTCTGAGTGCCGAAACCATTCATCCACCGCAGGAGCCTCAATCTGGCTCTGATGCCATGGTGCCAGGACCGGCTGGTAACCTAGCACACACTGAAAAGGTGATAGGTTGGTAGAGGAGTGGCGGAGGGAGTTTTGGGCCATCTCGGTCCAGGGGATGTAAGCTGCCCACTCCCCCGGCCGGTCCTGGCAATAGGACCTCAGAAACCTACCCACATCCTGGTTTACTCTTTCCACCTGCCCGTTGCTCTCGGGGTGGAAACCTGAGGTAAGGCTGACCGAGATCCCCAGGCGTTCCATAAACGCCCTCCAGACTCTAGACGTAAATTGGGGACCCCGATCAGAAACTATATCCTCAGGCACCCCGTAGTGCCGGAATACATGGGTGAACAGAGCCTCCGCAGTTTGTAGAGCCGTAGGGAGACCGGGCAAAGGAAGGAGACGGCAGGACTTAGAAAACCGATCCACAACGACCAGGATCGTGGTGTTACCCCGCGACGGGGGAAGATCCGTCACGAAATCCACCGATAGGTGTGACCATGGTCGCTGTGGAACGGGAAGGGGTTGTAATTTCCCTCTGGGCAGATGTCTAGGTGCCTTGCACTGTGCACATACCGAACAGGAGGAAACATAAACCCGCACATCCTTTGCTAAAGTGGGCCACCAGTACTTCCCAGAAAGGCAGCGCACCGTCCGACCGATACCAGGATGACCAGAGGAGGGTGACGTATGAGCCCAACAGATCAAACGATCGCGGACATCAAACGGAACGTACAGACGCCCAGCTGGACAGTCATGTGGAATGGACTCTGTACGTGACGCCCGTTCGATGTCCGCGTCCACCTCCCACACCACCGGTGCCACCAGGCGAGAGGCTGTAATTATGGGAGTGGGATCTGTGGACCTCTCCTCTGTATCATACAGCCGGGACAGTGCATCTGCCTTAACGTTCTGGGAACCTGGTTTGTAGGTAAGGGTGAAATCAAAACGGGTGAAAAACATGGCCCACCTTGCCTGGCGAGGGTTCATTCTCCTCGCTGCCCGTATGTACTCCAGATTGCGGTGGTCAGTCCAAATGAGAAAAGGGTGTCTAGCCCCCTCAAGCCAGTGTCTCCACGCTTTCAGAGCCATGACAACAGCCAGCAACTCCCGGTCCCCCACATCATAGTTTCGCTCCGCCGGGCTGAGCTTCTTCGAAAAGAATGCACAGGGGCGGAGCTTTAGTGGCGTACCCGAACGCTGAGACAGCACAGCCCCTATCCCCGCCTCGGACGCGTCCACCTCAACTATGAATGCTAAGGAAGGATCAGGATGCGCCAGGACTGGAGCCGAGGTAAACAGAGCCTTCAGGTGACCAAAAGCCCTGTCCGCCCCAGCTGTCCACTGCAGTCGCACCGGTCCTCCCTTCAGCAGTGAGGTAATGGGAGCCGCTACCTGACCAAAACCCCGGATAAATCTCCGGTAGTAGTTGGCAAACCCTAAAAACCGCTGCACCTCCTTTACCGTGGTTGGAGTCGGCCAATTACACACGGCTGAAATGCGGTCATTCTCCATCTCTACCCCTGACGCTGAAAAGCGGTACCCTAGGAAGGAGATGGATCGTTGGAAGAACAGACATTTCTCAGCCTTGACGTACAGGTCATGCTCCAACAGTCGACCAAGCACCCTACGCACCAGGGACACATGCTCGGCGCGTGTAGCGGAGTATATTAGAATGTCATCTATATACACCACTACACCCTGCCCGTGCAGGTCCCTGAAGATCTCATCCACAAATGATTGGAAGACTGATGGAGCATTCATTAACCCGTACGGCATGACGAGGTACTCATAATGCCCAGAAGTGGTGCTAAATGCTGTCTTCCACTCATCTCCCCCCTTAATACGCACCAGGTTGTAAGCGCTCCTGAGGTCCAATTTTGTGAAGAAGCGCGCCCCGTGTAATGACTCGGTCATACTGGCTATGAGTGGTAGCGGGTAACTGTATTTTACCGTGATCTTATTTAATCCTCGATAATCAATACACGGGCGCAAACCTCCATCCTTCTTCTTCACAAAAAAGAAACTCGAGGAGACAGGTGAGATGGAAGGCCGAATGTATCCCTGTCCCAGAGATTCGGTGACATATGTCTCCATAGCCACCGTCTCCTCCTGTGACAGAGGATACACATGACTCCTGGGAAGTGTAGCGTCTACCAAGAGATCTATCGCACAATCCCCCGGTCGATGGGGTGGTAATTGAGTCGCCTTCTTCTTACAGAAGGCGAGTGCCAAATCGGCATATTCGGGAGGAATGTGCATGTTGGAAACCTGGTTTGGACTTTCCACCGTAGTGGCACCTAAGGAAACACCTGCACATCTACCTGAACACTGACAGGACCATCCCTTGAGAGTCCTCTGTTGCCACGAAATAATCGGATCATGAGAGGCCAACCAGGGAAGACCCAACACAACAGGAAACGCAGGAGAGTCGATCAAAAAGAGACTAATTCTCTCCTCGTGATCCCCCTGCGTTCTCATAGCGATGGGCGCTGTGACCTCCCCAATCAGCCCCGACTCCAAAGGACGACTATCTAAGGCATGTACAGGGAAGGGAACATCAACAGGAATAATAGGGATCCCTAATCTATGTGCTAAAGAGCGATCAATAAAGTTCCCAGCTGCGCCTGAATCTACTAGCGCCTTATGCTGGGGATGTGAGGAAAACTCAGGAAATTCTATATGTAACCACATGTGCGCAACAGAAGACTCGGGGTGAGTTATGTGCCTACTCACCGGAGATGACCCATCAGTGCTCCGCCTGCTACCTCGACTTCCAGGAGAAACACCCCAGCACCGGACAGCAGTGTGTCCTCTGCGTCCACAGTTGGTGCATGGAGTGGTCCTCCCTCCGGTCTCCCTTCTAGCAGCCCCTCCTAACTCCATCGGTGTAGGATCCAAGGGGCTGGGTAATGGAACGGGCGGACCCCGATCTGGACGTCCGCGGGAGGCCAACAGGTTATCCAGCCGGATAGATAAATCCACCAGCTGGTCCAGGTTAAGAGTGGTGTCCCTGCAGGCTAACTCCCTACGAACGTCCTCTCGTAGACTACACCTGTAGTGATCGATCAGGGCCCGCTCATTCCATCCCGCACCAGCGGCCAGAGTACGGAAGTCCAGGGCGAAATCCTGAGCGCTCCTCATCCCCTGTCTGAGATGGAACAAACGCTCTCCCGCCGCTCTCCCTTCAGGTGGATGATCAAAGACCGCCCGGAAGCGGCGAGAGAAGTCATCATAGTCATCCAGGGTTTGGCCCTCTCTTCCCCAGATGGCGTTGGCCCACTCCAGGGCCTTACCAGTCAGACAGGAGATGAGGGCGCCCACTCTCTCTCGTCCTGAAGGGGTCGGATGAACAGTTGCCAGGTATAACTCCAACTGTAGGAGGAACCCCTGACACCCGGCTGCTGTACCGTCATACGTTCCTGGGAGCGAGAGCCGAATCCCACTGGGTCCTGACGATGGAGGGATGACCGGTGGAGTAGGGAGAGG
This sequence comes from Salvelinus namaycush, assembly GCF_016432855.1. Lineage (NCBI taxonomy): Eukaryota > Metazoa > Chordata > Actinopteri > Salmoniformes > Salmonidae > Salvelinus > Salvelinus namaycush. Next base: position 4,848,182 of record NC_052339.1, on the reverse strand, counting down.
CGCGGGTGGGGGTGATGGGGTATGATTTACCGGGAGACCTCCTCTCTCCCATCGGTCCATTGTCTACAGCACGCGATCCATGGCGGTCCCTAAACTGTGTAACATGGTCGCGTGCTGTTGAACTTGCTCCTCGACTGGGAGAGAGGGGCTGGCTGCGCCTGCTGACTCCATTTGAAGTTTGGGTCCGTGATTCTGTCAGGGTTGTGTACGGCGAAGTAGCAGAGTCAAATGCAGGACACAGGTGTTTGAGCGAAACACAAAACGTTTACTCAAAAATCACAGCAAAATTCCACAAAGGGAATAATTACAAAACATCATAAGAAATAACAACAACCACTAACGTAACAAACAATCACGGACAAAACAGAAATGAAAGCCAGAGGGTTAAATAGGGAACATAATAGGGGAATTGAAACCAGGTGTGTAATTATGCAGACAAAACAAAACGAAACAGAAAAATGGATCGGTGGTGACTAGAAAGCCGGTGACGTCGACCGCCGAACACCACCCGAACAAGGAGAAGGGCCGACTTCGGCGGAAGTCGTGACACACCCTGAGGCTGCATTCATCGTAGCTGGGGATTTTAACAAGGCTAATCTGAAAACAAAACTCCCTAAATTCTATCAGCATATCGATTGTGCTACCAGGGCTGGTAAAACCTTGGATCATTGTTATACTAACTTCCGCGACGCATATAAGGCCCTCCCCCGCCCTCCTTTCGGAAAAGCTGACCACAACTCCATTTTGTTGCTTCCAGCCTACAAACAGAAACTAAAACAGCAAGCTCCCGCGCTCAGGTCTGTTCAACGCTGGTCCGACAAATCTGATTCCACGCTTCAAGACTGCTTCGATCACGTGGATTGGGATATGTTCCGCATTGCGTCCAACAACAACATTGACGAATACGCTGATTCGGTGAGCGAGTTCATTAGAAAGTCCATTGACGATGTCGTACCCACAGCAACGATTAAAACATTCCCAAACCAGAAACCGTGGATTGATGGCAGCATTCACGTGAAACTGAAAGCGCGAACCACTGCTTTTAACCAGGGCAAGGTGACCGGAAACATGACCGAATACAAACAGTGTAGCTATTCCCTCCGCAAGGCAATCAAACAAGCTAAGTCCCAGTATAGAGACAAAGTAGAGTCACAATTCAACAGCTCAGACACAAGAGGTATGTGGCAGGGTCTACAGTCAATCACGGATTACAAAAAGAAAACCAGCCCCGTCGCGGACCAGGATGTCTTGCTCCCAGACAGACTAAATAACTTTTTTGCTCGCTTTGAGGACAAAACAGTGCCACTGACACGGCCCGCTATCAAAACCTCTCCTTCACTGCAGCCGAGGTGAGTAAAACATTTAAACGTGTTAACCCTCGCAAGGCTGCAGGCCCAGACGGCATTCCCAGCCGCGTCCTCAGAGCATGCGCAGACCAGCTGGCTGGTGTGTTTAAGGACATATTCAATCAATCCTTATCCCAGTCTGCTGTTCCCACATGCTTCAAGAGGGCATCCATTGTTCCTGTTTCCAAGAAAGCTAAGGTAACTGAGCTAAATGAATACCGCCCCGTAGCACTCACTTCCGTCATCATGAAGTGCTTTGAGAGACTAGTCAAGGACCATATCACCTCCACCCTACCTGACACCCTAGACCCACTCCAATTTGCTTATCGACCCAATAGGTCCACAGACGACGCAATCGCAACCACACTGCACACTGCCCTAACCCATCTGGACAAGAGGAATACCTATGTGAGAATGCTGTTCATCGACTACAGCTCAGCATTTAACACCATAGTACCCTCCAAACTCGTCATCAAGCTCGAGACCCTGGGTCTCGACCCCGCCCTGTGCAACTGGGTCCTGGACTTCCTGACGGGCCGCCCCCAGGTAGTGAGGGTAGGTAACAACATCTCCACCCCGCTGATCCTCAACACTGGGGCCCCACAAGGGTGCGTTCTGAGCCCTCTCCTGTACTCCCTGTTCACCCACGACTGCATGGCCATGCACGCCTCCAACTCAATCATCAAGTTTGCGAACGACACTACAGTGGTAGGCTTGATTACCAACAACGACGAGACGGCCTACAGGGAGGAGGTGAGGGCCCTCGGAGTGTGGTGTCAGGAAAATAACCTCACACTCAACGTCAACAAAACAAAGGAGATGATTGTGGACTTCAGGAAACAGCAGAGGGAGCACCCCCCTATCCACATCGACGGGACAGTAGTGGAGAAGGTGTAAAGTTTTAAGTTCCTCGGTGTACACATCACGGACAAACTGAATTGGTCCACCCACACAGACAGCGTTGTGAAGAAGGCGCAGCAGCGGCCGCTGCCAACATACTGACTCAACTCCAGCCACTTTAATAATGGGAATTGATGGAAATTATGTAAAAATGTATCACTAGCCACTTTAAACAATGCCACTTAATATAATGTTTACATACCCTACATTACTCATCTCATATGTATATGTATATACTGTACTGTATATCATCCACTGCATCTTGCCATCTTTATGTAATACATGTATCACTAGCCACTTTAAACTATGCCACTTTATGTTTACATACCCTACATTACTCATCTCATATGTATAGACTGTACACTATGCCATCTACTGCATCTTGCCTATGCCGTTCTGTACCATCACTCATTCATATATCTTTATGTACATATTCTTTATCCCTTTACACTTGTGTGTATAAGGTAGTAGTTGTGGAATTGTTAGGTTAGATTACTTGTTGGTTATTACTGCATTGTCGGAACTAGAAGCACAAGCATTTCGCTACACTCGCATTAACATCTGCTAACCATGTGTATGTGACAAATAAAATTTGATTTGATTTGATTTGTTGTGGAGGGTGTCCAGAAATGTGATAATGTGTGCAGTGTTGTATGGGCCTAGGATTGCATGACGGTGAAGGACGCCGTTTTGACTAATAGCCGCACACATTGTTATGTTGCCACCACATTGTCCTGGGACGTTGATGATGGCACGGTGTCCGATAATATTTCTGCTGCGGCCCCTTGTTTTTGCAAGGTTGACACCTGCCTCGTCCACATATATTAGCTCATGATGCACTGCATCTGCTTCTAGCGCCATGACTCCCTGAAAGAGACAAGACAAAACAATGTAACACAGTACGAAAAGACAGGGGTCAGTCAATATTATGTAGCACCATACACTTCCAGATCCAGTACCAATGATAGGATAGTATAGCTTACCTGCACATACTCATATCTCAGTTGCTCTGGGCTGAACAGTAGACATCTTCCACCAGATACTGGTTTTCTTGCAGTTCTGTAAAAACATTTGAATGGTTTTAGTGATCCTTCTCATTATGAAAGTACAGTACATATTACTGTACCAGTAAGACTACAGCACTTACAGTTACTTACCGGTTCTCATTTCTAAATATCCGGATGATACCGGCAACAGTATAGAGGCTCAGATTTGGCTGAACCCGTTGCCCAGCCTCCTTCATGCTCATCCCATGGTTGACGACATGGTCAACCACAGTCGCTCTGATTTCATCAGTTATTGTGTCCCTGACTCCCCTTTCTCTTCCTCTTCCCCGTCCTCTCCTTCTCCCCGTCCAACTTCACCTCTTCCTTTTCCTCCTCCTCCTCCTCTTACTTCTTCACCTCCTCGTCCTCCTCTTCCTCCTCCTCGACCTCCTCTAGTTCTCACCCCTCTTACTCTCTGTCCAATTTTGGCCTCCATTGTTGTCCAAACCAAATGTTTACCTGTGGCCTATTTATAGTGCTCAAGCTCTGATTTTTAAGTGAACTCATTATCTAAAAGTGTTTTCACATGTGTCAATGTGGAAAGGCAATTGGCGAAATAGTGTACGTTTAGCTAGGAGTGTGTTTTTAAATTACAAACTAAGTGTAAAGCAGAAAACACATTCAGTTTCACACACTTGGTAAATGCATTGCCAACAAGTGCTAATGGTTTCAGAGATAGTGCTTCAAGAATCACTGTTAGTGGTTAAGCATTCAGAAACAACTGTAACAAGGCAAGTCAGTTAAGAACAAATTCTTATTTACAATGACAGCCCACCCCGGCCAAACCCAGACGACGTAGGGCCAGCTGTGTGCTGCCCTATGGGACTCCCAATCACAGCCAGATGTGATTCAGCCTGGATTTGAACCAGGGACTGTAGTGACACCTCTTGCACTGAGATGCAGTGCCTTAGACCACTGCACCACTCAGGAGCTTTCAATAGAAGTGCCCTTTGGTCAAAGGTGGTACACAATGTAGGGAATAGGGTTCTATTTGGGAGTCAGACATATATTGTAGTAATCTGTCTTTTACGAGTGTTTTAACAGGCAGACATCAACATTTGATGGCGTTCAGCCCGTAAAGATAAAGCCTGTCTTTGGAGGGCCCCAACAGCCACAACCACCTCAGCTCACTCAAACTAAACCCACCAGACCTACAGACTCTCTGACCATGTCAGGCTGAAAATGTCATGTAATCTAATTCTCAGTGAGCCTCTTTTAAAGCCACCTCTACTCTGGTTACATTCCAAATGGTACCATATTCCCTACATAATGAACTACTTTTGACCAGGGCCAATAGATCTCTGGTCAAAAGTAGTGCACTACGTAGTGAATAGGGTCCTATTTGGGCTGTATTCTCACACACTTTCTCTTGCTGTCGTGGGCGTGTTCCTCAGCTTACTTTATTTGGAACATCAACGTTTCAAGATTTTGCTGATAAATGATTAACAAGGTAAAGTTAGGGGCAGGCATGTTTATAAAGAAGCCAAGAATTTGGACACCACCATTTGTCCTTGTCATCCAAGACTTGGTCAATGTATAACATGGCCTTGTCATTTGTGAGTTAGGAAAAGATGGAATTCAATAGGGAAGAGTGACTAATATTCCATGTCCCAAATGGCACCCTCATGGAAAAACCACATGAGATTTTGAAACACCTCACATTACATTCGTTCTTAATTTGAGTCATTTAGCAGATGCTTTTATCCAGAGAGCATGCATACATGCTCATTCCCCCATGGGAGTTGAACTCACAACCCTGGCATTGCAAGCATCGTGCTTTACTAACGGAACCACACAGGACACAAACTCTCATATGTGAAATCACGTGAAACTTTGTGGTTTTGGAACACTTTACGTCATGATATTTCAGATGAACTATCACGTGGATATTTTTCACATGAAGTTTCACAGGGGATGCCCTGCAAACAAAAACGAGTCATTAGGATGTCCCTGGAACTTTACGCTTGTCGCAGTGTTTTCAACGTCCATTATTTACACACTTTGACATACATGATTACATTGTGTATGTTAATTTACACAGTAATTATTATTCAACATGTCCTACACTGGGGCCTCATTTATAAACCGTGAGTACGTACAAAATATACCCCAAAATGAGCATGTGCCAGTTTTCACAGAAGAGTTAGCGTTTATAAAAGTTGAACTTGACATGAGAATGTGCTCACCTCCCCGTAAACTGTAACTACTGTAAGTCCTGTAATTGCATTTCTTTGAGTAGCCTGCCCTAAAAAAGTCAGAATTCGCGGGCAGTCCATTTTACTTTGGTTTGAAACATTTTTGTACTTTTACTTTATTTAAATTTAAAAATGTATAAATTGACTTGAAACATTATGATTTCAAACGTTCTCCTAACAGGTCCATGACAATTTGCCATTGTTTTCTCGTTCAGAAACGGACAGTCCTTTTCCAGATGCAGCATCAATTACTGCTAAAGATGAAAACATTCTGCCAACACAATAAATTGACCGGTAGCTAATGTCAAATATTTGACAGTATGGGTAGGCTACAGTATTGCGGTGCGATAGGAGCACGACATTGTTTCCTTTTAAATCTCAGAGCCTACCAAGGCAGGACATAGAAACCCAATAATCTATAGATAAACTAAATATTGAACAAAAATGTGTCTTTGCATGCTGTGGCCTAATGCCAATAATTCAAAATTATACAGCAAGGACGTTATTGTCACCATAAAAGGTGAATGTATGCGTTTTACGACAGATCTGATTTAAATTGTAAAACATGCGAATGTACAGTTGAAGTCGGAAGTTTACGTACACCTTAGCCAAATACATTTAAACTCAGTTTTTCACAATTCCTGACATTTAATCCAAGTAACAATTCCCTGTTTTAGGTCAGTTAGGATCATCAATTTATTTTAAGAATGTGAAATGTCAGAATAATAGTAGAGAGAATGATTTATTTCAGCTTTTATTTCTTTCATCAGATTCCCAGTGGGTCAGAAGTTTACATACACTCAATTAGTATTTGGTAGCATTGCCTTTAAATTGTTTAACTTGGATCAAATGTTTCGGTAGCCTTCCACAAGCTTCCCACAATAAGTTGGGTAAATTTTGGCCCATTCCTCCTGACAGAGCTGGTGTAACGGAGTCAGGTATGTAGGCCTCCTTGCTCGCACACACATTTTCAGTTCTGCCCACAAATTTTCTATAGGATTGAGGTCAGAGCTTTGTGATGGCCACTCCAATACCTTGACTTTGTTGTCCTTAAGCCATTTTGCCACAACTTTGGAAGTATGCTTGGGGTCATTGTCCATTTGGAAGACCCATTTGCAAGCAAGCTTCAACTTCCTGACTGATGACTTGAGATGTTGCTTCAATATATCCACCTCATTTTCCTACCTCATGATGCCATCTATATTGTGCACCAGTCCCTCCTGCCACAAAGCACCTCCATAATATGATGCTGCCACCCCTGTGCTTCACGGTTGGGATGGTGTTCTTCAGCTTGCAAGCATCCCCCTCTTTCCTCCAAATATAACGATGGTCATTATGGCCAAACAGTTCTATTTTTGTTTCATCAGACCAGAGTACATTTCTCCAAAAAGTACGATCTTTGTCTCCAAGTGCAGTTGCAAACCACAGTCTGGCATTGTTATGGCGGTTTTGGAGCAGTGGCTTCTTCGTTGCTGAGTGGCCTTTCAGGTTCTGGCGATTTATAGGACTCGTTTTAATGTGGATATAGATACTTTTGTACCTGTTTCCTCCAGCATCTTCACAAGGTCCTTTGCTGTTGTTCTGGGATTGATTTGCACTTTTCGCACCAACGTACGTTCATCTCTAGAAGACAGAACTCGTCTCCTTCCTGAGCAGTATGACGGCTGCGTGGCCCCATGGTGTTTATACTTGCGTACTATTGTTTGTACAGATGAACGTGGTACCTTCAGGCATTTGGAAATTGCTCCCAAGGATGAACCAGACTTGTGGAGGTCTACAATTTTTTTCTGAGGTCTTGGCTGATTTCTTTTGATTTTCCCATGATCAGAGGTCAGGGGTGTGACAACATCACTACACCCTGCCAGTGCAGGTCCCTGAAAATCTCATCTACAAAGGATTGGAAAACTGATGGAGCATTCTTCAACCCGTACGGCATGACAAGGTACTCATAATGCTCTGTGGTGGTACTGAATGCTGTCTTCCACTCGTCTCCCTCCCGGATACGCACCAGGTTATACGCACTCTTGAGATCCAGTTTCGAGAAGAAGCACGCCCCATGCATTGACTCAATCGCCGTAGCGATAAGAGGTAGCGGGTACCTGTACCCCACCGTGATTTGATTGAGACCTCGATAGTCAATGCACGGGCGTAAACCTCCATCCTTCTTCTTCACAAAAAAAGAAACTCGAGGAGGCAGGTGAAGTAGAGGGCCGAATGTACCCCTGACGCAAGGATTCAGAGACATATGTATCCATAGCCACCGTCTCTGCTTGCGGCAGGGGATACACGTGACTCCTGGGAAGCGCAGCGTCTGCCAGGAGATTTATCGCACCTCGTTGAGGTGGTAATTGAGTTGCCTTCTTTTTAGAAGGCGAGAGACAAATCGGCATATTCTGGGGGGGATGTGCACGGTGGAGACCTGATCTGGACTTTCCACTTTCAACGGAAATCTATACACCTCCCTGAGCACTCTCGCGACCACCCCGTGAGAGCCCTCTGTTGCCAGGAAATTGTGGGGTTATGCAGAGCCAACCAGGGAAGGCCTAGTACCACAAGAAATGCAGGTGAGTCAATGAGAAAGAGACTGATTCTTTCCTCCTGATTCCCCTGCATAACCATGGCCAAGGAGATGGTGGCCTCCCTGATTAGCCCGGACCCTAATGGTCGACAATTTAGAGCGTGTACCGGGCAGGGTCTAACTATAGGAAAAATGGGGATCCCTAACCTAATGGCTAATGCTCTGTCGATAAAATGTGGGGAAAACTTAGGGAAACAAACAGGCACAAACAGTTGATCAATAGAAGATTCTGGATGAGTGTGGTGCAAACTCACCTGGGGTGATGCCAGAGTGCCCTGCCTGTTGCCTCGACTCCCAGAGGAACCAACACGGCACCGACCGTCAGTGTGTCCTCTGCGGCCACAGATGGCCCACGTGATGGCTCCTCCTCCCGTCTCCCTATGCCCTGCACTTCCTAATTCCATGGGCACCGGAGCGGGGTTGCTGGATGATGGAACCAACAGAGCCCCCTCTGGAGGTCCGCGGGTGACCAGCAGGTTATCCAACCGGATGGACAAATCCACCAGTTGGTCAAAGGTAATGGTGGCATCCCTGCAGGCCAGCTCACGTCAGTCGTCCTCTCGTAGGCTGCATCTATAGTGGTCGATGAGGGCTCTGTCGTTCCAGCCTCTCCGGCGGCCAAGGTTCGGAATTCAAGGGCGAAGTCCTGGGCGCTCCTCGTCCCCTGCCTCAAATGGAAGAGCCTCTCCCCCGCCGCTCTGCCCTCAGGTGGATGGTCGAAGACGGCCCGGAAGTGACGGGTGAAATCCTCTAAGTGGTCTGGAGCCGTGTCTCCTTCTCTCCAAACGGCGTTTGTCCACTCCAGCGCTCTTCTTGTGAGACAGGAGACGAGGGCGGCCACTCTCTCTCCTCCCGAGGGAGCTGGGTGCACAGTGGCCAGGTAGAGGTCCAGTTGTAACAAGAATCCCTGGCACTGTGCTGCCGTACCATCATACTCCCTGGGAAGGGAGAGACGCATCCCCCCCGGGATCCCCTCCGGATGGAACAGGTGGAGACAACCCCGGTTGTGCTGGTCGAGGCACTGGAGGGACCTCCTGTCTCTCCCAGCGGTCAATGGTCTGGACAACGCAATCCATCATGGTACCAAAATGATGTAGCATGGCCGAATGTACCTGGACGCGCTCCTCGACTCCTCAAACCGGGGTACCTGATCCTGCTGACTCCATTCAATTCATTCAATCGGTGTGTCTCCTCGCCCGAACGAGGAGAGGAGCCGACTTCGGCGGACGTCGTGATACTGCTATCGCACGGCAAGCGGTACAGATGCATCAAGTCTGGAACCAACAGGACCCCCAAACCATAAGACTGCTAAATACACTGCTCAAAAAAATAAAGGTAACAGTTAAACAACACAATGTAACTCCAAGTCAATCACACTTCTGTGAAATCAAACTGTCCACTTAGGAAGCAACACTGATTGACAATAAATTTCACATGCTGTTGTGCAAATGGAATAGACAACAGGTGGAAATTATAGGCAATTAGAAAGACACGCCCAATAAAGGAGTGGTTCTGCAGGTGGTGACCACAGACCACTTCTCAGTTCCTATGCTTCCTGGCTGATGTTTTGGTCACTTTTGAATGCTGGCGGTGCTTTCACTCTAGTGGTAGCATGAGACGGAGTCTACAACCCACACAAGTGGCTCAGGTAGTGCAGCTCATCCAGGATGGCACATCAATGCGAGCTGTGGCAAGAAGGTTTGCTGTGTCTGTCAGCGTATTGTCCAGAGCATGGAAGCGCTACCAGGAGACAGGCCAGTACATCAGGAGACGTGGAGGAGGCCGTAGGAGGGCAACAACCCAGCAGCAGGACCGCTACCTCCGCCTTTGTGCAAGGAGGAGCACTGCCAGAGCCCTGCAAAATGACCTCCAGCAGGCCACAAATGTGCATGTGTCTGCTCAAACGGTCAGAAACAGACTCCATGAGGGTGGTATGAGGGCCCGACGTCCACAGGTGGGGGTTGTGCTTACAGCCCAACACCGTGCAGGACGTTTGGCATTTGCCAGAGAACACCAAGATTGGCAAATTCACCACGGGCGCCCTGTGCTCTTCACAGATGAAAGCAGGTTCACACTGAGCACGTGTGACAGATGTGACGGTCTGGAGACGCCGTGGAGAACGTTCTGCTGCCTGCAACATCCTCCAGCATGACCGGTTTGGCGGTGGGTCAGTCATGGTGTCGGGTGGCATTTCTTTGGGGGGCCGCACAGCCCTCCATGGGCTCGCCAGAGGTAGCCTGACTGCCATTAGGTACCGAGATGAGATCCTCAGACCCCTTGTGAGACCATATGCTGGTGCGGTTGGCCCTGGGTTCCTCCTAATGCAAGACAATGCTAGACCTCATGTGGCTGGAGTGTGTCAGCAGTTCCTGCAAGAGGAAGGCATTGATGCTATGGACTGGCCCGCCCGTTCCCCAGACCTGAATCCAATTGAGCACATCTGGGACATCATGTCTCGCTCCATCCACCAACGCCACGTTGCACCACAGACTGTCCAGGAGTTGGCGGATGCTTTAGTCCTGGTCTGGGAGAAGATCCCTCAGGAGACCATCCGCCACCTCACCAGGAGCATGCCCAGGCGTTGTAGGGAGGTCATACAGGCACGTGGAGGCCACACACACTACTGAGCCTCATTTTGACTTGTTTTAAGGACATTACATCAAAGTTGGATCAGCCTGTAGTGTGGTTTTCCACTTTAATTTTGAGTGTGACTCCAAATCCAAAACTCCATGGGTTGATAAATTTGATTTACATTGATAATTTTTGTTTGATTTTGTTGTCGGCACATTCAACTATGTAAAGAAAAAAGTATTTAATAAGAATAGTTCATTCATTCAGATCTAGGATGTGTTATTTTAGTGTTCCCTTTATTTTTTTGAGCAGTGTAGTTAACCAAATGGCTAACCAGACTATCCTTAATGGAGTGATTTCAGTGCCAACAGACATTGTATTTACATTTTTTGCTTGTATTAGGATATTGAATTTGTTTTGAATATTATTGATTTTGTAAGAAACAAATTCAGTCATTGAATCCATAAATGTAACTTCTCCTTCTGAATTTATTATTTTTCCCAAGAATGTATCCTGTTGCCTAGTCACTTTACCTCTACCTGTATGTACAAATCTACCTCAATTACTTCGTACACTTGCACATCGACTCGGTACTGGTACCCCGTCTATATAGCTAAGTTATCGTTACTCATGGTGTACTTATTCCTTGTTATTATTGTTCTACTATTTTTCTATTATTCTCTCTGCGTTGTTGGGAAGGTAAACATTTCATGGTTAGTCTACACCTGTTGTTTACAAAGCATGTGCCAAATAGAATATGATTTGATTTGACACACACACACACACACACACACACACACACACACACACACACACACACACACACACACAAACTTGTCCTGCTATAGTGGTCTTGCCGTTGGAGACAAGCTAGTGGCAGCAAAATGTGGCTCAGGATGAAGCTCCACCACTCCAGTCAGATGACAGGCGAGAAGGCAACATGATTCAACTTCAGATCCACAGTAGCCTGAGCAAGCTTGTAACTGTTAGACACTGTATCAGAAACTGACTGGCTACAGCCGCGAGACCCTCTCTCGCTCTTATTTAGGCCACATTCTGTGCTCCAAAGGCGAATCAAAGGAGTCTCTGTCAATCGACTGCTATGAATACCTTCAGTTGGCCACGGTCCAGTGTATAAAGTGCTCTCTGAGCTGTGGCGGCTGCTGTGTGCGTGCGCACGTGTGTGTTCTCATTTACGTTTGTGTGTTCAATCCCTTGCAAATACAGGGGTGGTGTTTGGGATTGGGTTGAGATATTCATGTTGTGTTTTCAATGCAATGCAGAATATGGTGATGTAGGCCTTTGTGACTCCCAGCGATATTTGATCCCCTCTGCCTTGTGCAGAAATGGAAATGTCATCCGAATTTTCACAAACAGTTCAGTCCATCTTCAACTACTGTAGCCTCCACACATTCCTCATGCGAAACAATATACACCCTGGCTTCGTCCCAAATGGCATTCTATTCCCTACATAGTGCAACGGGCCCCATGTGGGCCCTCGTCAAAAGTAGTGCACTATGTAGGGCATAGGGTGCCATTTGGGACGCATGCCGTGCATAATGTATGTACTGTACACAGACACTAATACATTTATTTGATATAATTCCATTCATTCCGTTTATCTGGGGCCGTTTCATTTGTTTCGTCCAGTACCCTTTTCCTTCCTCCTTTTCATTCCTCCTTTTCCTTCCTCCTTTTACTTGCTTTTCTCTACCACAGTGGCCTTTGGTTGTGTGTTATAAATTGCCGTAATGAAATCCCTCTGCTGGCTAAGCCTCAGTGTTCTGTGTAGCTCTGTTAGAGCTCTGCTTTGGGTGCTTGGACCCTTGCTACTGTCTCGTTATCCTCACCTCCCAGTCTATTGGACTAGGTGACAGGTGCAGGTTCAGCATTCTGCTGAATATTTGGAGCTGTGTGTGTGTGTGTGTGTGTGTGTGTGTGTGTGTGTGTGTGTGTGTGTGTGTGTGTGTGTGTGTGTGTGTGTGTGTGTGTGTGTGTGTGTGTGTGTGTGTGTGTGTGTGTCTTAGTCTAAAGTACACAACGGTTCACCTGACACAAGACTTAATCCAAACATTAAACTGTTGATTTTATGTGCATTTTACATTTACTGTGCTTTTCACTGCATTTGTTAATAATTGTTAGGTTTTGACAAACAAAGTAAAAACTAACGGACAACTAAGAAAAGCGCAAACCAAGTTGTTTCACCCAAAGGGTCAAACAGCTGAAAGAACAAAGACATATTTACACAAACACTGGTATTTCAACCTTCCTCCTATGCCGAGTCTCCTCCTTTCACATCTGGACAGCCAATACATCTCTGTTGCTAGACAGGATTTGAGTGATTCCTGTTCTCTCTCTCACTTCATCTGACCTGACCTCGGCCCAAATTCCTCACTCCTCCCCAACTCACGGCTGTCCTGTTGACTTGAACCGGACCGTGGCCCTTCTCCTTTCCATAGGATACCTGATATCTAACTATAACATGTTCTGAACAAGAAAAACGTTCTGCATTCCCCTCTCTCCCTCAATGACATGAATACGTTTAGAAGCTCTGACCTCAAGTTTAGAAGTCTGAACCCATCGTTCCTGGAAAATGTGGGTTAGGGGCAACACATAGACAGAAACATGACAAGGGTTTGAGTGAGAGGACTAACTGGTGTCTCCAGGTGGCCACACGCCTCTCCAATGTCTGCACAGTTCCTTAGTCTTCAACTATAAGGGGCTTTTTTTGAGCTCACCTAGCTGTGCCATTGAGTAACTAGAGCAGGCACACTTGTAGTTGTTTCGTTTGGAACACAGCCCTGCATCCTTGCCATCCCACGCTTACTGATGGTTGTTTACGCAGTAGACGGTCCATTATACGTCACAATCTGGGTCAGGTGGGCATCATTTGAAAGTGTGTTCTATTGCCAACATGACTAACTACGTTATAAAATAGAATATTACAGTGTTAGGCTTTCACAATGCAATTCAGGGAAACAGATCATCGTTTTGCCAGTCATGAAAGAAAGCAGTCATGAGTACATTCGGGTGCCTGTGCGCCAGCAAATTTTCTTCACAACAGACAAACATATGCTCATTCTGTTCAGAACAACCCAGGCATGTCGTCTTGTAGCTGTACATCGAACATAGTGATCATAAACGTTGACACTATGTGACATTACGTTTCATGATATGGAAATGTGAAGTGCAAGTGTTCGGTTTGCTCGTATGACGTCAAAGCGGTCCTTTTAATTTACATGTCCCTCACTCAGACAAAAAATGATCAAATGTTGCCCGATTAGCACAACGCCTGTCAGTCAAAACCCATAAAGTGCCGTGAAGAGCAGAGGCAGAGCTCCGACGTCATACACAGCATGTTACTGTCCAACCACTGCATTCCAATTTAGGAGTTTATCAGTGTTCAAATCTGCCATTTTCCAACCCGTATACGGGTTTGAGTGTAAAGGGCCATTGGCCCAGTTGGATGCCATTGTTTTCATGTCACCATGTGAGGCAAAGGTTCTATTGGCTGTTGGCTGCAGTGGCCCAGGAGCTGTCAGCTTGTTTTAGAGGGAGTGAAGAGGTAGAGCCACCAGACTCTTGTCTACAGCCACCTCACACCTTAGATCAGCTCAAATGACTGGCAGAACTAGGATCAGGGCTCTCATTCATAAAGTGTCACAGAATAGGAGTTCTGCTCTAATGCAAGTTTTCCCTTTTAGGTGATAATGAATTAGATTATATGGATAGGGAGGACCTGATCCTAGATCAGCACTTCTACTCTGAGAAATTTTGTGAGGGATATATCTATCTGTGATTCGGTGACTATTCCTGACTGTTTATTGGAGCTTGCTCCCTCTCTTTCTTCTTAGCGGAAATAAACCCTTAAACAGTATTCAATTCTTTCAAACTCAACCGCCGGTTTCCCCCCCATCTCTTTTTCTCTCATGTAATCAAATTCACTAGAGCAAGCATGAATGTCGGAAGACAAGCTTGTGGAGCGATTTGAAAGTCTTGAAATGCATGGCAAACAAACTGACTGCTATATTTAGATAACCTTGAAGGACAGAAGAAAGAGATGAATAGGCCTACCTGTGTCAACATCACTGTCTGTTCTCGTCTGCTTAGGGGTGCCAAAAGTCATTCTAATCAGCTTTAGACAATGCCTATGCGTGCATAAGTAATTAGCTCCCTCTCTCTTCTCTCCCTCTCTCTCTATGTCTCTCTGTTTGTCTATCTTTGTTTTGTCTCTCTGTTTGTCTGTTCTGGGTTTGTGTGTCCACAGAGCTTGTTTAGCGTCAGTAGCAGTTAGATGCGTCTGTCCCCTTGTCCGTGACGATGACGATGAAGGGCTTGTCGAGTAGCCGGAGACACCATCACATGGTGACCTGTGACCCCGCCTATGACTCCATGACCCTGGGGCGCCAAGCCCGGCCCTACCCGCTGAACCCGGGCAATGCCCACCCGGCGGACCACCCTTACTATGCCCAGCGAAGCTCCTTCCAGTCTGAGTGCGGCCCCTACCCTGACCCGGCTAGCAGAACCTTCCCCCGAAGACACTACAGCTCCCACCATGAACTGAAGGATGAATGTGCTGTGGTGCCTTACACCGGAGGCCAGGGGGGAAGCGTTAAAAACAACCGCATCCCCCCCAACCTTCTGGAGCAGTTTGAACTGCAGGCGCCGGCGCGCCATGACGGCTACCACACACTGCAGTACAAGTGCACAGCGGTGGCGCACCAGCGCAGCGACAGCCCTGGGAGGATCCGGCATCTTGTCCACTCGGTCCAAAAGCTCTTCACCAAGTCCCACTCCCTGGAAGGCCCATCCGGGGATAGGATGAACGGGGGCAAGGCCAGCTCTGACGACCCGCCCTCCCACTCGGGCACCCTGAAGCACAGCAGCAAGCGCAGCAAGAGCAAAGACTGCAGCAGGTCGGAGCCCAAGATGCGCTCAGCCATCTCAGGCTACTGGAGCTCGGACGACACCCTGGACCGCGAGGTGTGCCTGTACCGCCACCACAGCCCCATCCCGGGAGGCATGCCCTCGGGGGTGATGACCATGGGCCGCCACCCAGGCAAGTCCCAGTCACAGTACTTCATGGAGCAGTACAACACCATCAGCGCCCACTCGCTGAAGACGTCACGAAGCAACAACGACGTCAAGTGTTCTACATGCGCTGGGTTGCCGGGACTGGGCGCGGGGATGGACGGGACTGGCCAACTGCTGAAGAAGAGCTTGTGGTCGTCAACGCTGACGGTCAGTAGGGCCAGGGAAGTCTACCAGAACGCATCGGTCAACCTGGACAAAGCCAAGGTCAAGGCTGATACCTGCCAGCAGGGGGGGCGCCAGATCTGTCAATTCCTCCAGGTATGACAACAACCCTTCTTCACCTCCAAACCTCCATCTTCACACCTCCATCCATGTCCTACCAGAGATTCATATGCCTGTGTGGAGACACCTGGCCCACTGCATGTCCACTGTCCCTTGAGGCAGAGAGAGAAGGGTAGAGGAGGGGCAGACGTACTCTCTATCTCTAACCATGTCCACGCAGACTGATATCTGGAGGCCCCTCAATGTCCACTGTCCCTTATGGCAGAGAGAGAGGAGGAGACAAGGAGCAGACTTACTTTCTCTCTCTATCGGCCACTCTTCAGGGACATGTGAGACGTCCTAATAAGTGTTGAATGTGAGACAAATCAAATCAAAGTTTATTTATTGCATACACTGATTAGCAGATCTTAATAAAGCAGGTGCAGCAAAATGCTTTTGTTCCTGGTTCCAGTAGAACAGTAAATGTCTAACAGTACAATACTAATACACAAATAATCCCAAGGAAAAATATATATAAAAAGAGATTACAGTTTTTTACAATCTTTTACACACTAAAAGTGGTACTTGAGGCATGCTCAGTGAAACCGTTAACTCATGTACCTGATCTTCAGACCAAGTCTGCAACACTGCAAGTATATATATATATATATTTTTTTATTTAACCTTTATTTAACCAGGAAGGGCTCATTGAGATTTAAAATCTCTTTTTCAAGAGCGTCCTGGCCAAGATAGGCAGCACCAAGTCATTACAAAAAATTACAGACAGACAACATGAAAAACTACAAGTAATCTAGTAAAAACCATTCATGAATGCACAAGAGTATAACAATATCAAAAACAGCAAATTAAAAACATTGACAGGTCAGGGAATCAGCCTCAAAATCCTTCATCAGTGATTTAAAAACACCAATCGGGACAAGTTCTTCCAGTTTAAAATTATTTTGTAAGGTGTTCCAAGACGATGGCGCAGAGTACATAAAAGACCTTTTACCAAATTCAGTTCGGACATTTGGAACAGTTAGCAGGATAAAGTCCAGTGAACGAAGAGAGTACCCACCACATTTCTGAAAAATAAAAATGCCCAAATAAAAAGGTAGTAAACCCAAAATGGCTTTGTAAATAAAAGTATACCAGTGACTGAGCCTACGAGTGACTAGAGAAGGCCAGCCAACCCTGGTATACAAAGTGCAGTGGTGCGTAATGGTTTTGCAGTTTAAAATAAATCTCAAAGTGCCATGGTAAAGAGTGTCAATTGATCTCAAACACTGAGCGGAAGCATTCATATATAAAATATCCCCATAGTCTAGTAAAGGCATAAATGTAGCTGATACTAGCCTCCTTCTGGCTTCAAAAGAAAAACAGGCCTTATTCCTAAAATAAAATCCCAATTTCAGCTTCAATTTTTTTGTAAGTTGTTGAATATGCAATTTAAAAGAGAGGCCGTCATCAATTAGAATTCCAAGATATTTATATGAGGTTACAACCTCAATCTCCTTGCCCTGAAAGGTAGTAACAGGTGAAAGGTTAAATTATCTGCTTTACACTCAGTTTGCAAGTGTAAAACACACTTTTTGTAAAACACTAAACACAGTTCTCTAAATTAGACACATCATTCAAAACGAACAGGTCTTGTGTTTCGTTTGGAAAACACTGCCATTCCAAATGCCACACGCATTTACCGATTACGTACACCCAGTGAACACGTGTGAAAACAAATTTCTTCACTTAGAAATCAGAGCCTGAGCAGTATACATAGGCTTCAGGTTGGCTTTCTTGGTTTGGACAACAATGGAGGCCAATTTTGGAGAGAGCGAGAGAGAGAGGGGGACGAGGACAAGGAGCAGGAGGAGGAAGAGGACAAAGACGAGGAGGACGAGGAGGAGGACAAGGACAAGCCTATTTGTTTATCTTCTACTGTATTTGTTTTGTCTTACTGCTCATCCCGAAATCTGGACGAAAATACAATTGTTTGAGAAAGAAACACATTTTGTTTTTCCCCCCTTGCGTTTTTGTTTATAGTGTAAATGTATACTGAATATGCATACATACTGTATATATTTGTGCACATACATGTACGTGTGAGTGCTATGACAAACTGCTGTGGACTCCACTGCACACTTAACCTGCAAAAGACAAGATAGTAGTGTTTTACATTTGTCACATCCGTGTGTAGTTGGGTGTGTATAAGAGCTAATCATTTGATGGCTTGTGTGTAGAGTTTTGATGCAAAAACACAATTTTGAGAAGAGTTAAAATAGTTTTGAATGAAGTGTTTGGTTTTTCCAGAGATGTGTGATGTTTTACATGTTGTGTGTGTGTTTTGGCGTTTTGTGTGTAGAGTCTAGAGAAAAGGAGCCATAGTTTCAGAGATAATGTGTAAGCAATTGTCAAAAACTGTAAGGCATATCAAAACGAGCAATGTCAGAGTCCAGGATATACAGTGCATTCGGAAAGTATTCAGACCCCATTACTTTCCCCACATTTTGTTGCAGCCTTATTCTAAATTGGATTAAAGAAAAAAATCCTTGTCAATCTACACACAATACCTCATAATGACGAAGCGAAAATTATTCAAAATCAAAACAGTAATACTTTATTTACATAAGTATTCATACTATTTGCTATGAGACTCGAAATTGAGCTCAGGTGCATCCTGTTTCCATTGATCATCCTTGAGATATTTCTACAACTTGATTGAACTCCACCTGTGGTAAATTCAATTGATTGGACATGATTTGGAAAGGCAGTTGACAGTGCATGTCAGAGAAAAAAACAAGCCATGAGATCGAAGGAATTGTCCATAGAGCTCCGAGACAGGATTGTGTCGAGGCACATATCTGAGGAAGGGTATCAAAACATTTCTGCAGCATTGAAGGTCCCCAAAAACACAGTGGCCTCCATCAATCTTAAATGGAAGAAGTTTGGAACCACCAAGACTCTTCCAAGAGCTGGCCGCCTGGCAAAACTGAGAAATCGTGGGAGAAGGGCCTTGGTCAGGAATGTGACCAAGAACTCAATGGTCACTCTGACAGAGCTCCAGAATTCCTCTGTGGAGTTTGGTGAACCTTCCAGAAGGACAACCATCTCTGCAGCACTCCACCAATCAGGCCATTATGGTAGATTGACCAAATGGAAGCCACTGCTCAGTAAAAGGCACATGACAGCATGCTTGGAGTTTGCCAAAAGGCACCTAAAGATTCTCAGACCATGAGAAACAAGATTCCCTGGTATGATGGAACCAAGATTGAACTATTGGCCTGAATGCCAAGCGTCACATCTGGAGGAAACCTGGCACCATCCCTACGGTGAAGCATGGTGGTGGCAGCATCCTGCAGTAGGGATGTTTTTCAGCGGCAGGGTCTGGGAGACTAGTCAGGATTGAGGGAAAGATGAACAGAGCAAAGAGATCCTTGATGAAAACCTGCTCCAGAGAGCTCAGGACCTCAGACTAGGGTGACGATTCACCTTCCAACAGGACAGCGACCCTAAGCGCACAGCCAAGACAATGCAGGAGTGGCTTCGGTACAAGTCTCTGAATGTCCTTGATTGGCCCAGCCAGAGCCCGGACATGAACCCGACCTGAAAATAGCTGTGCAGCGACGCTCCCCATCCAACCTGACAGAGTTTGAGAGGATCTGCAGAGAAGAATGGGAGAAACTCCCCAAATACAGGTGTGCCAAGCTTGTAGCGTCCTACCCATGAAGACTCAAGGCTGTAGTCGCTGACAAAGGTGCTTCAACAAAATACTGATTAAAGGGTCTGAATACTTATGTAAATGTTATATTTCAGGTTTTTTTATATGCATTTGCAAACATTTATAAAATCCTGTGTTTGCTTTGTCATTATGGGGTATTGTGTGTAGACTGATGAGGGAAACAAAATATTTCATACATTTTAGAATAAGGTGGTAACGTAAATGTGGAAAAAGTCAAGGGCTCTGAATACTTTCCGAATGCACTAAATAGGTGGTGTGTATAGACAGTATGGACATTATATAAATCGGATAAAGGTATGTACAGCAGTAGTTGTATAGGATGATCTGTGACGAGAATACAGTATGCACATATAAAGTGAGTAAATCAGTGAGATGCATTTTTCAGAGATCAAATTGCATTTCATCAGAATAATGTTGCAGGAATGCTAATCCTATCTGTTCCTAACTACAGAAACTATTTCAGAACAATAAACATTGTTCATTTTATTACATTTGTGTTGAAATGAGACCTCCTCATTTGTGTCAAACGTGAGACGTCCTCATTTGTGTCAAACGTGAGACGTCCTCAATTGTGTCAAACGTGAGACGTCCTCAATTGTTTCAAACGTGAGACGTCCTCAATTGTGTTAAACGTGAGACGTCCTCAATTGTGTCAAACGTGAGACGTCCTCAATTGTTTCAAACGTGAGACGTCCTCAATTGTGTCAAACGTGAGACGTCCTCAATTGTTTCAAACGTGAGACGTCCTCAATTGTGTCAAACGTGAGACGTCCTCAATTGTGTCAAACGTGAGACCTCCTCATTTGTGTCAAACGTGAGACGTCCTCATTTGTGTCAAACGTGAGACGTCATCTTCCTCACCTGTTAACATCATTCATCCTATTCCATATCGTCCCTGGTTGTGGACCCCATTCCATTTGTCTCAGGTCCTTTACATGTCTGTGTGTTTGTAATGTCTTGTGACAGCTGATTTGGTTCGGGCTCCCGAGTGGCGCAGCTGTCTCAGGCACTCCATCGCAGTGCTAGAGGCGTCACTACAGACCCTGATTCGAATCCCATAAGGCGGCGCACAATTGGCCCAGCGTCGTCCCGGTTAGGGGAGGGTTTGGCCGGGATTGTAAAATAATGATTAGTTCTTTAACTGACTTGCCTAGTTAAATAAAGGTTAAACAAAAAAATGTAATTAGTGTGTTTGTGCTTGTAGATTTCCATGTATAATGATTACTTGTGGAATCATTACTTATGTATACCTACTAGATTAGCATTTAAGCTGATCTTTTACAGTTACTGCATGCAGTTTA
Organism: Salvelinus namaycush; assembly: GCF_016432855.1. Classification (NCBI taxonomy): domain Eukaryota; kingdom Metazoa; phylum Chordata; class Actinopteri; order Salmoniformes; family Salmonidae; genus Salvelinus; species Salvelinus namaycush. The sequence goes on along the minus strand of NC_052339.1, from coordinate 4,827,214 downwards.
TTTACTTGGAAATCAGCATTATCCCATGCATACACAGTACCTGCAGCCTCTTGAACACAGTAGCTGACATATTCACATAACGGTGTGTCTTAAATGTCACCTCATTCTCTAGTGCCATTTGGAAGAGTCAGTGTGTGTGTGTGTGTGTGTGTGTGCCATTTGGAACACGGGCATAGTCTGAAAGAGCTGGAGCGTTAGAAGGGCTGCTGACGTGAGATGAGAGAGAGGGAAAAAGCAGAACTATTGAAAAGAGGAGAAAAGCCACATATCCCTGACCCTGGTGGCTCCACTGTGCTCTCTCTCTGTTTGTTCGGGAGAAGATGAAAGAGGGAGTGATTCAACTCGGTTACATCCCCTCATCTGACTTGGTGAGCTGCAAACAGAAGCCCACGGGGAGAGAAAGAGAGGGACTGAGAGATAGCGGGGGAATGGGGACTGAGAGGGAGAGAGAGAGCAAGTTAGAAAGAATGTACATGTAAACATATGGTAATGTAAACATACTGCATGTCTACCATGCCAAAAAAAAAACATTAAATTGAAATTGTATTGAAAGGGAGAGAGAGAGAGACGGACTGAGAGGGAAAGAGAGTGAAAGTTAGAGAGAGACTGGTGGAGAGAGAAAGTAAGAGGGACTAAGAGAGAGACCTTTGTAGCCATGTAGAAAAATTCCTCCTGTCCCAACCTGAAAAGAGCTGTGTTCCTCTTTCTTCTACAGAGAACAAAAAAATGGGGCACTATCAAAGACGAGGACATGACACTTTTAGCCGGCGAAAAAGAAGCCAAACTTCTTTCAATTTGGAGGAGTGACATGTTGTTTTATTCCCGTGCTGGGATGTAATCTTGTTTTCTGCCCCTCGCCATTCACTCACACTTCCTGTTGTTCCCGTTCACACAAACACACACACGCACACGCATGCACGCACCAACCTGGACTCATAGTAACATACTAAACGTAAATCCGGGGCACTCAATTATTAGGATTTGTTACGTTTCGTATGGTATGTATTAATTTGTGGATGTCCATCATCCATCTTGTATGATACGTTACGAATTACAATTCATATGATATGTTACAAATTGGCAAAATGTATTTTTTTATTTAACTAGGCAAGTCAGTTAAGAACAAATTCTTATTTACAATCACAGCCAAACCTGGCCATTGCTGGGCCAATTGTGCCCTGCCCTATGGGACTTCTAAACATGGCCGGATGTGATGCAGCCTGGATTCAAACCAGGGACTGCAGTGATGCCTCCTGCCCTGAGATGCAGTGCCTTAGACCCCTGCGCCACTTGGGACCCCAAGTGTGATATGTTAAGAATTCCAATTTGTTGTGACTAACTTTAGGTAGGTGGCTAATGCTAACCTTAGCTAGGCTAGTTATAGGGGTTTAGGTTATGGTTACGGTTATGAGTTAGGTTAATGTTAGGGTTTAGGGGAAGGGTTAGCTAACATGCTAAGTAATTGCAAAGTAGCTAACTAGCGAAAGTTATCGTGAAGAGATTTGAATATGCAACCTTTGGGTTGCTAGATATTTGCATTATACGGTGGCCCATCCACCCCTACCAACCACTCTACTTTCATTTTTGTTGCCTTCATTAATCTTCTGTCGTATGTAACCATAGGAAACGTTTACATATCATACTAATTTGAGTGTGGCGGATTTACGTTTACTATGTTACATCTAGTCTATGAGACCAGGCTGCGCACACACACACACACACACACACACACACACACACACACTGACTCTCAGCCAGCCAAACATCTCCCGATGTGTCTCGGCTTTATTTGGCAGGGTGTTCTTTCAGTTTCAGTTTTAGTTCCTGTTACAGACGATGAGAGATGTTGGTGTAACACTGGCGTCATTCAAGTCCTCAACAGACCCTAGATGTTCTCTGTCTTCGTAGTTTTTCGCTCGTGTGCCCCTGACGTCAAGGACGAGTTGTCTCCCTAGCTACCGGCCTGTTGAATGATTCTCCTACCTTTGATTATTCAGACTCTTTGTCGCCATCCCAAATGGCACCCTATTCCATAGTGCACTACGTTTGACGAGCGCATTATGGGCCTTGGTCAAAAGTAGTGCACTATAGAGCGAATATGGTACAATTTGGGATGCATATTTCTCTCTGTATGTCTCCTCTCTCCCTTTCACCTCCGTGTTAGAGCCCCTAAAAGCCACTCATATTGGAGACCAGCGCAGTGCTGGGGCGGAACAGAACCTCCTTTGTTTTTCTCTCTCTCTTTCTTGTGGCAGCGGAGAGAGGGAGATGGCTTCTTTGCTTGCCTCTTTTTTTTTTTACACGTTCGTTAGTGTGTGAAAAGCGCAACACAGCCACTGCACAGACAGACAGGGTTGGAGAATTCAGAAGTTTTAGACCAAACAATTCACTCAGTTTGATATGCGTCACTGGGAGGGAGCAGCACAACGGAGGGCCTCTAGTCTCTACACCCTGATGGTATGGTTCTAATACACCATATTCAGGTGAACATTAGCAGTTAGTGGTGTGACTTTAGCGGCTTGGTGTGTATAGAGCCTTGTTTGGATGGTGACCTGAGGCTGGGCAAGCGGTCAGCCAGGGGTCAGAGAGCAGTCATAGTGTCTAGTCGGGTGGGTCATTGCTCTGACATTAGTTACTGCCCTGTTCTCACGGTCTCCGCCCCACAGGTACCCCAGGACGAATGGAGTAGGGGGTTCTTGCCCGTGGGGAAAGACGAGGAGATCCCATGCCGGCGTATGCGCAGTGGCAGCTACATCAAGGCCATGGCGGAGGAAGACAGCGGCGACTCAGACTGCAGCCCCAAGCCCTCGCCCAAGGTGCAGGCGCGCCGGGCAAGCTATCTGAAGGCCACACAGCCATCGCTCACCGAGATGACCACCCTCAAGTGAGTAGATATGTACACTGAAAGACGTTTCTGTACATTTTACAATAAAACACTGTAGAATGTACAGTAAAATACCTTAAATGTGTTTTACAGAATTAATTATGGTGCATTGTGGGGAAATGTTGTGGACGTGGAAAGAGCCTCTGGCTCATTAACATCTTTTAAGGTGTGCCTTGTAAAAGGCTTTGTTTGTCGCACCCCTGAGTGAGAATGCTGCACCCCCACAGAATACACTAAACTCAATTTTGTGAATTCTACAAACCTTGTCCTGAAAATCTATAGTAATTTACTGGCCATTTGATTTCAGTAAATTACTTTAATTCAGAATACAGTGTCATAATACATTTTTGGCAGACTAAACTAACATTATTGGGTGTATATTTGGGCACTGGAATCATTAACATATTTTTAGGTGTGTCTTATAAGGGGCTAAATTTGTTGCACCTGTTAGTGAGAATGCTGTACAACTTTCACTGATATGTGATAGTGGCTCCCTGATAATTACATTTACAGTGCCTTCGGAGACTATTCAGACCCCTTGACCTTTTCCACATTTTGTTACGTTACAGCCTTATTTGAAAATGAACAACTAAAAAAATCCTCAGCAATCGACAAACAATACCCTATAATGACAAAGCAAAAACTGTTTTTAGAATTTTTGCAAATTTATACAAAATGTAAAATAGAAAATACCTTTTTTACATAAGTATTCAGACCCTTTGCTATGAAACTCGAAATGTAGCTGAGGTGCATCCTGTTTCCATTGATCATCCTTGAGATGTTTCTACAACTTGATTGGAGTCCACATGTGGTAAATTCAATTGATTGGACATGATTTGGAAAGACACACTTGTCTACATAAGATCCCACAGTTGACAGTGCATGTCAGAGCAAAAACCAAGCCATGAGGTCAAAGGCACAGAGATGGGGAAGGGTACCAAAAAATGTCTGCAGCATTGAAGGTCCTCAAGAACACAGTGGCCCCCTTCATTCTTAAATGGAAGAAGTTTGGAACCACCAATACTTTTTCTAGAGCTGGCCGCCTGGCCAAACTGAGCAATCGGGGGAAAAGGGCCTTGGTCAGGGAGGTGACCAAGAACCCAATGGTCAGTCTGATAGAGCTCTAGAATTCCTCTGTGGCCAGACGGAAGCCACTCCTCAGTAAAAGGCACATGACAGCTCGCTTGCAATTTGCCAAAAGGCACCTAAAAATTCTCAGACCATGAGTAACAAGATTCTCTGGTCTGATGAAACCAAGATTGAACTCTTTGACCTGCATGCCAAGCGTCACTTCTAGAGGAAACCTAGCACCATCCCTACGGTGAAGCATGGTGGTGGCAGGATCATGCTGTGGGGATGTTTTTCAGGGGCAGGGACTGGGAGACTAGTCAGGATCGAGGGAAAGATGAAGAGGGCAAAGTACAGAAAGATCCTTGATGAAAACCTGCTCCAAAGCACTCAGGACCTCAGACAGGGGCGAAGGTTCACCTTCCAACAGGACAACGACCCTAAGCACACAGCCAAGACAATGCAGGAGTGGCTTCGGGACAAGTTTCTGAATGTCCTTGAGTGGCCGAGTCAGAGCCCGGACTTGAACCCGATTGAACATCGGGTTCAAGAGAGACCTGAAAATAGCTGAACAGCAATACAACCTGACAGAGCTTGAGAGGATCTGCAGAGAACAATGCGAGAAACTCCCCAATACAGGTGTGCCAAGTTTGTAGCGTCATACCTAAGAACACCCGAGGCTGTAATCACTGCCAAAAGTGCTTCAACAAAATACTGAGTAAAGGGTCTGAATACTTCTGTAAATGTGATATTTCAGTGTTACATTTTTTATACATTTGCAAAAAAATCTAGATTGATGTGCGGATAAACAAAAATGTAATCAATTTTAGAATAAGGCTGTAACCTAACAACATTTTGAAAAAGTCAAAGGGTCTGAATACTTTCTGAAGGCACTCTCACATAGGTGACAGATCATTGTGGCAGCAAGTCTCAAACCGTTAATGGTTGAGTGGCCACCCATATCCCTTTTATTTGATTTATTTCACCTTTATTTAACCAGGTAGGCCAGTTGAGAACAAGTTTTCATTTACAACTGCGACCTGGCCAAGATAACGCAAAGCAGTGCGACTAAAACAACAACACATGGGATAAACAAACGTACAGTCAATAACACAATAGAAAAATCTGTATACTGTACAGTGTGTGCAAATGAAGTAAGGAGGTAAGGAAATAAATAGGCCAATAGTGGCGGAGTAATTACAATTTAGAAATTTACACTGGAGTGATATCTGTGCAGATGAGGATGTGCAAGTGGAAATACTGGTGCGCAAAAGAGCAGAAAAACAAAAACAAATATGGGGATGAGTTGGGTAGTTGGTTGGATGGGCTTCTTACAGATGGGCTGTGTACAGCTGCAACGATCGGTAAGGTGCTCTGACAGCTGACGCTTAAAGTTAGTGAGAGAGATATGTCTTCAACTTCAGTGATTTTTGTAATTTGTTCCAGTCATTGGCAGCAGAGAACTGGAAGGAAAGGCGGCCAAAGGAGGTGTTGGCTTGGGGATGACCAGTGAATTAAACCTGCTGGAGCGCGTGCTACCGGTGGGTGTTGCTATGGTGACCAGTGAGCAGAGATAAGGCAGAGCTTTACCTAGCAAATACTTATAGATGACCTGGAGTCAGTGGATTTGGCAACGAAAATGTAGTGATGACCAGCCAACGAGAGCATACAGGTCGCAGTGGTGGGTAGTATATGGGGCTTTGGTTGCAAAACGGATGGCACTGTGATAGACTGCATCCAATTTTCTGAGTAGAGTGTTGGAGGTTATTTCGTAAATGACATCGCCGAAGTCAAGGATCGGTAGGATAGTCAGTTTTATGAGGGTATGTTTGGCAGTATGAGTGAAGGAGGCTTTGTTGCGAAATAAGAAAATCTGTAGTCACTGTTAGTTTAGAAGCCTTTGTTAAGACCTAAAGTGCAACTGATATAAAACACCACATTTCAGTTGGAATGCTGTAATACATAATTACATATTCATTATTAGCAATTCATGAGTATTTCAATACAATTTAACAATTGCATTGCTGTTTTGGTGTATTTAATGCAGCATACTGTAAATGATGGTGTATTGTAGTGATGGGGAAACTAATTTTCCTGAAGCATTGAGGCTTTCCAGACAATTTGATCAAATAAATGGTTTACTCAAGGCATTGATCAACACATTGCACACTAGTGGCACCTGCTGGTCAAAGGAATTTAGAGCAGACACATTATTATAGATGACGTCCCACACGCGTGCAGCGTGTGTACAGAGTAGCCTTTTTGTGTTCTATCAAAACCAATATTAAATCAATCAGGTGGTTGTTCGACGAAACAAAACTTCAGACATCTATGTCCATTTGATCTTTTTTGTTGTGTAATTATGGCCAGTTTGGAAGCTTTTATTTAAGCCTGTAGAAGTGCAAGTCATATAAATCACAAAGTATTCATTGATATGCTGTAATATACAGTACAAATGCCTAGCAGCCAACCTGCTTGCTCCAATCCCGTGTAATTACAGTAAAATATTGTTAAAATAACTTTCGTACAGCTTATTAGTCACTTTTACAATATTGTACTGTGTTTTATTGTTTTGACTTTATAGCAATTTACAGGAGGCTTTCAACAAGTTACTATGAATTTCTCAGTAATGCATTGGCACTATCCAGAGATGGTCAGACATATCATAAGATATCTTGCTGTCATTACAATAATTTTTGAAGATCAGTTTGTCCTTAACTACAACAACATTTTCAGTAATGGTTAGCGAAACTTTTTACTTGCTATGACAGTGATTTGTGTTTTTTTATAAACCTTGGTTTATAAACTGTAAGTTGACAACTACAAGGGGGCCCACTAGATGACCAATGTAAATGTGAAAATGAAAACCTGCAAAGAACACTGGGTAATATGTTACTGGGTAATTACAATAATATGCTGTAATTGTAATTTATACTGTAAATTCGATTACAGTAAAATATTTGCCACTATGGAATTAATTAAAGTAATTTACTGGCCAAATGCTGCCAGTAAGTTACTGTAAATTTGACAGCAAACGTTTTATAGTGGACTAGGGAAATAACATTGTGTGTGTGTACACGTGTGTACGCGTGCACATTTGTTTGCGTGTGAACATGCGTATGCGTGTTTACAGTCCATGCAAATGCATTCATGGCTGTGTATCTGTAAGTTTACATTATTTCCAATGACACAGCATGTTTTTGTTTTGTTTTGTGTGTGTGTGTGTGTGTGTGTGTGTGTGTGTGTGTGTGTGTGTGTGTGTGTGTGTGTGTGTGTGTGTGTGTGTGTGTGTGTGTGTGTGTGTGTGTGTGCGTGCGTGCATGCGTGCATGCGTGCATGCTTGCGTGTGTGTGGTAGGGCACTAAATATGGAATAGGGTGTCATTTGGGACACAACCAGTATATGGAATATGTTTGTCAGTATCCATGACCCTCACTGACCTGAGCTCTGATTCCATGGTTCATGGTTACGCTCAGTATGCATATTCATTTGTATGGTTGGATTCTCCTTCTTCATGGAAAGCAACATGATTGATATTACAGATTTACAGATTCAGACCCTCCTATGTCTGATAGTCTGTCAGGCAGGGACCGACTGGGACCAGAAATCAGCCATTTTTTTCTATCAAGACCCCCACACTGACCCATTTTTTTCTGTGAAGCCCCCCATTATTTGCCAAATAATGATAATTATGTGCAAACCCCCCCCCCTATTTAGACAGGCCCACTGGGCTAAAGATGGACCAACCCATGTCCAGTTTGTTTCTGCTGTCAGGTGATGTGTTTTACAAGTAAATGAATTAACAAGAGATGTGTTAACTTCCAAGGTTTAAAAGTTGACTTTCATAATTTTCAAAAAGTTGTCCTGTGTGGAGTCTGTTGAGACTTCCATTCCTGGCGCAACAGCAAATTCCTTTCAGTGGTGGAAAAAGTACACAACTATCATAATTGCGTAAAATGAAAGAAACCTTAATAGAAAATGACAAAATAAAAGTAAAAGTCACGCAGTAAAATTCTACTTGAGTATTAGTATTTGGTTTAAAATATACTTAGTATAAAAAGTAAATGTAATTGCTAAAATATACTTAAGTATCAAAGTAAAAGTATAAATAATTTAAAATTCCTTATATTAAACCTCTACGGGATCGGTGTCCTTAAACCGGGACAGTTGTTGCTCAATATGCGATAATGTGACTAGAATGACGTTGTAAACAACAGCCAATTCCGGGATATAGACATGTCTTATATGGGCAGAAAGCTTAAATTCTTGTTAATCTAACTGCATCTTCAATTTACAGTAGCTATTAAAGCAAAGTAAAGTAAAGTAATTCTTCACTGGATCAGTCTGAAACTTTGCACACACATCTAAATTACACCTAGAATCATATCTCAATGTATGGCCTTTCTCTTGCATTTCAAAGATGATGATAAAAATAGAAAACACATGTTTTTTTTTGTTTTTATTATCTTTTACCAGATCTAATGTGTTATATTCTCCTACGTTCATTTCACATTTCCACAAACTTCAAAGTGTTTCCTTTCAAATGGTATCAAGAATACGCACATCCTTGCTTCAGGTACTGAGCTACAGGCAGTTAGATTTGGGTATGTCATTTTATGCGAAAATTGATGGCAGATGGCAAACCAGATGGCACCATTTTCTTGTTTTTTAAATTTACGGAAAGCCAGGTGCACACTCCAACAATCAGACATAATTTACAAACGAAGCTTGTGAGTTTAGTGATTCCGGCAGATTAGAGGCAGTACGGATGACCAGGGATGTTCGGTTGTTAAGTGCGTGAATTTGACTATTTTCCTGTCCTGTTAAGCATTGAAAATGTAACAAGTACTTTTAGGTGTCACAGAAAAATGTATGGAGTAAAAAGTACATTATTTTCGTAACGAATGTAGTGAAGTAAAATAAGTCAAAAATATAAATAGTAAAGTAAATTACAGATACCCCAAAAAACTACTTTAGTAGTACTTTCAAGTATTTTTACTTAAGTACTTTACACCACTGTTTCACTGTATGTGTTCATGAAAAATTCAACAGTATAGAGAAACATCTGAAAGGATTTATGTAGCTGCTGCATTTACAAGATAAATACTGAAAAGTTGCTCCCACAGATACAGGACCACCCATCCTATTAAGTAGACAAGAGATTGTCAATGAAAGCATATTACTGCATATCACAATGATGTCATCTTGATTATGTACTTATTTTTCATGCATTTCATGTCTCGTATCTTTCCCAACACTGCCTACATCTGTTGAGGGCACATATTCTGACATCACAAGATCCCCTAGTTTGTAGTCTCGGCACAGAAGCAACACGTCTGTCAGTGGTGGCTGGTGGCACTAAATCGGAGGACGGGCTCATATTGAATGGAACAGTATCAAACACATCAAACACATGCTTTCCATGTGTTTGGTACCAGTCCATTTCAATCATTACTATGGGAGGTAATGGTGTCTGTCCATTATCTCCCATTTAACAGTCTGATGAGCTCATTATTACTACTACGGACGTATACGTGCTCGCGTGTGTGTTTCCACGCTACGAAACACCACACTGACACACACTTATAGCCTATAGAAGAAAAACAGTGTTTGTTATCTCTCCCACTGAAGTCAGTGAGTAAGGAAGTCTGTAATAAACAAGTTTCTATGAGGTGAATATCAATTAATCTCTCTCTGGATGCTCAGTCATCATTACGGAGAGAGCTGAGCACTGTGCGATGCCAATTATGTAACGGTGGTGCAGCACAGGGGCAGGTTAGTGACTTTAATAGGCCCATATGCACGTAACACACACACGTGCACACACACACACACACACACACACACACACACACACACACACACACACACACACACACACACACACACACACACACACACACACACACCAAATTACTTTAAAGCTAGAATCCTTAATTGAAACAATAACAAAACGACACCCCGCCTCTGTTTTGGTGAAAAGCTGGGGGATGGGCCTGTAGAAATGCTGGAGAAATGTAACCACTTAAATTCGTAGACAGACCTATGGATGGAAAGACTGACCATCCATTATATACAAAATATAGATTTAATCATGTTTTGAGGATATACAGTATATGTTTACATTTACTTTGTTTACAAACATTGGAGTAAAACAATCTTATATGTTGGGTTCTGATGAGGTATGACAGTTAAACTAAGCTCACAAGGCATTTATATATAAGTCCAAAAAATGGATGTAGGAACTATGGATTCTAGCGTTAGTAGTCTTGGGGACTTCCATCAACTCCTGATAGGACATCACAATACAAACAGAAAGGTAGCTAGCTATTGCTGTTCGGTGGAGAAAAGAGGGACACAGGGATTAGCTGTAAAGAGGGACACCGGGATTGGCTGTTGTCTCAGTAACACTCCATCCTATTGGGTGATCGTAAAAGCTCCTTTCAGAATATCTCAAATAATGTTTGCGTTGCAAGCAGACAACATTGCAGACATTGCATTGCGTCACTCAATGGTTGTGTGCCACGTCATCAGATTGATATATCACAGAATGTAGTTAGCTGATATTTGAAACATCTTTCCAGGCGCTCTGATATCCACACAGCTCAAACAAATCATTTGTGATACCTTTGCTATGGTAAAAGTTGTTAATGAATGCCTGGCCATAGTGTCCTGAGCAAGTCGGTAACTTCTTAACCAGAAATGAGGTTATAGCGGTAAAACAAATTGTTAAAATAATTTGCAACCTTTGCCTGGTCATAACATAAAACATCAATATGCAGGCCAATACTACATGATTTTACCTTATGGGGAGTTTTTGAGCCAATGTCCTTTAATATTTTCCACAGTTTACAAGGCTGATGTAAATTGTCATGAACAGCGTCTATGTAATGTTGGGATTTGGCCTTATCCATTCCGTGTCTTGCCTGGTTTCTACAGTTAATATAACCATCATAATCTTGTTGGAGATTTGTCCTTTTGAATTTGGCCAGGCAGCGATCCCTTTTCCTTATGAGGTCTAAGATCTCGGAAGTGCTCCATTTCCCTAACCGCTGTTTGATTCGAAATTGTTTCTTCAGAGCCAGAGAGTTGAGTGCAGACAGAAACATATCTTTAAAAAGATAAAAAGCTTGATCAACAACATCACAGTTTAGAGACCAATCCAAACTTAAAGTACTTCTACAAAACGTTCCTTTGAGTATTTTTTCATAGACCAGACCTTCATGTATTTATTACCTGCCTCTAGTAGTATTTTGGATTTCTTACAGGCACAATAGGTTACCATATCATCCCTAAAACCAATATTTAAGACTCCTGACTGAAAGACATTCTCTTGGTCTGATACAATAATCAAATCCAAAGTTGATTTACTGTCAATGCAGACCCGGGTTGGGTCAACAATCAGTTGTTTCAGTCCAAATAACACATTAAAGTTATACAGGGCATTTACTAGTGTACTTTTCTTGGGCGATAACTGCACATGTTGTATTCAAATCGCCAAGCAGAATATATTCCTTATCAGCAAATACATTGTGATCACAGCAATCGATTCAAGTAAATTGTATAAATGATTCTGCTTCGGAGGCCAATAGCACACACCAACAAGTATAGAACGACATTTAGGAATCAGTATGTCTACCCATGCAACCTCAAGACCATCCATTTTCAGATATGAACGAGAGTTAAAATGCACATCATTCCTAGTAAAAACACACACACCGCCAGTGTTTCGGTTTCGGTCAGCTCTATGAATGCTATAACCAGGTAGCTCAACCTCATTGTCCTCAGTTGACCCATCGAGCCATGTCTCAGTCCCAGCAACTACTGCAGCCCAGGTGTTAGAAGCGTGGACTTTTAATTCCTCTAATTTCGGCAGCGGTGCGTTCATATGGATAAAGTGAAGTCCTCTCTGATTGAATCAGTCAAACATGTCATTTTCTGTGCCCCACTGCTGATACATCGACTATCTCATCTAGATTGCACTCATCGTCCCTGCTTGTGTCCAGCATCCCAATGTTTGGCACTGCTTTTAAACAGCATACATTGCAAACAAGCAAAAATGTTACTTTGAGACTTTACAGCATCATGTTGGATATCTCCACACTTTATGTGAAAAAATAAATCCTTCTCTCTGTGATTAGTTTATGTTGTTATTATAACGCATTAATTCAGTCTGTTTCTGTCAAAATAGAATGATGAAAAAATGTGAAATCTAGGCCAGGAAAAAATTAGTTTGACTCAAATAATACAGACAGTGGGAGTTTTTTGGTCAAAATGGATGTCATTATTTTTCACCAAACACCTGTTTTCTCTCTTTGGCTATAAAATAATAATTCACAATTTAGACTGTGGTTTTATTTATGGGTTTGAATAAATGGTGACACTGACATTGTGTTCTGGTTGGAAGTAAACATATCAACTGAATAAAGAGCATGTGTCCCAAATGGCACCATATTCCCTTTTTAGTGCACTCCTTTTTTACCAGGATCCGTAGGGCTCTGATCAAAAGTAGTGAACTAGATTATGGTTGCGTTCCAGGCTGACTACAATTGCAGACATATACCAGATATCGACAGAGTTTCCAATCTACTATGCTTAATGAGCACAAACAAAGCAACTAGGCTGGATAACCTTCCTGCAAGATTCATAAAGGATAGTGCTTGTGTCAATGCTAAAATGATAACGCATATTGTAAACCTATTTTATTAGTAGTGGTAAATTTCCCAATGATCTCAAAACAGCCAAGAAGTAAAACAAAGGTAGGAAACTAGGCCTGTGTCAATCCGCAGCACCTTATCCAAAGTTGTTGAGAAATTTGTATTTTAATCAACTTGAGGGATACCTTCTCAAGCACAAACTTCTTCATGAACTCCAATCTGGCTTTAGAACAGCTCATTCCACGGATACTTGCCTCATCCACCTTTTTGACCACATCAAGCAAAAAAAAGTGAGAAGGGGAACTATACAGATATGGTCATGTTAGACTTGCAGAAAGCTTTTGACACTGTGGACCATGATATTCTCCTGATGAAACTGAAATGCGTGGGTCTAAATGATGTAGCAGTGAATTGGTTTAGGTCTTATCTGACCAACAGAACAAGTATGTCAAGTATGTCATGTTGGTGATGTTCTGTCAGAGGCCAAAGAAATATCCTGTGGAGTACCACAGGGATCAATTTTAGGGCCTCTCTTATTTCTTATATATGTTAATAATATGCCAGATACAGTAAAGTGCAAACTCCTGCTTTATGCTGATGACTCAGCCATACTGATATCAGAAAAGGATACAGTTTACATAGAGGAGACACAACAAATTGTCGCTGCATTTGGGAAAAATGTAATCGATTTTGAAACAAAACGTAGATTGCTTAGGGCTGACAAGATAAAGAATCCAAAACAAGTGTAACTTACAGTGCATTCGAAAAGTATTCAGACCCTTTGACTTGTTCCACATTTTGTTATGTTACAGCCTTATTCTAAAATGAATTAAATCATTTTTCCCCCTCATCACTCTACACATACTACCCCATAATGACAAAGCAAAAACTGGTTTGTAGACATTTTTGCAAGTGTATACAATTTTTTTTTAAATATATCACATTTACATAAGTATTCAGGCCCTTTACTCAGTACTTTTCTGAAGCACCTTTGGCAGCTATTACAGCCTAGAGTATTTTGGGTATGATGATACAAGCTTGGCACACCTGTATTTCGGGAGTTTCTCTCATTCTTCTCTGCAGATCCTATCAAGCTCTGTCAGGTTGGATGGGGAGCGTCGCTGCACAGCTTTTTCAGGTTTCTCCAGAGATATTCGATCTGGTTCAAGTCCGGGCTCTGGCTGGGCCACTCAAGGACGTTCAGAGACTTGTCCCAAAGCCAATCCTGCGTTGTTTTGGCTGTGTGCTTGGCTGAGTGCTTGGCTGAGTGTTTGGCTGTGTGCTTGGCTGTGTGATTGGCTGTGTGTCAAGGTGAACCTTGACCCCCGTTTGAGGTCCTGAGCGCTCTGGAGCAGGTTTTCATCAATGATCTCTCTGTACTTTGCTCTGTTCATCTTTCCCTCGATCCTGACTAGGCTCCCAGTCCCTGCCACTGAAAAACATCCCCACAACAAGATACTACCACCACCATGCTTCACCGTAGGGATGGTGCCAGGTTTCCTCCAAATGTGTCACTTGGAATTCAGGCCGAAGAGTTCAATCTTGGTTTCATGAGACCAGAAAATCTTTTTTCTCATGGTCTGAGAGACTTTGGGTGCCTTTTGGCAAACTCCAAGCGGGATGTCGTGCCATTTACTGAGGAGTGACTTCCGTCTGACCATTCAACCATAAAGGCCTGATTGGTGGAGTGCTGCAGAGATGGTTGTCCTTCTGGAAGGTTCTCCCATCTCCACAGAGGCACTTGGAGCTCTGTCAGAGGGACCATTGGGTTCTTGGTCACCTCCCTGACCAAGGCCCTTCTCCCCCGATTGCTCAGTTTGGCCGGGCGGTCAGCTCTAGGAAGTCTTAGTGGTTTCAAACTTCTTCCATTTAAGAATAATGGAGGCCACTGTGTACTTGGGGCTCTTCAATGCTGCAGAATTTCTTTGGTGCTCTTCCCCGGATCTGTGCCCCGACACAATCCTGTCTTGGAGCTCTATGGACAATTCCTTTGACCTTATGGCTTGGTTTTTGCTCTGACATGTACTGTCAACTGAAGGACCTTATATAGACAGGCATGTGCCTTTCCAAATCATGTCCAATCAATTGAATTTACCACAGGTGGAAACATCTCAAGCATGATTATTGGAGCTCAATTTCGAGTCTAAATACTTATGTAAAGAAGCTATTTCAGTTTTTTTTATATACATTTGCAATCATTTCTAAATGCCTGTTTTCATTTTGTCATTACAGGTTTTTGTTTGTAGATTAATGAGGAAATAATTTAATTTAATCAATTTTAGAATAAGGCTGTAACGTAACAAAATGTGGAAAAAGTCAAGGGGTCTGAATACTTTCTTGCACTGTATCTTGGTGTGTCCCTAGATCATTCCCTTTCTGGAGACCTGATTACTGCTACTTTCTAAAATGTCAAACAAATAGACATTTGTATATCGTAACACTAGGTATTTTAACATCAAAAGTTAAGAAACTGCTTGTCTCAACCTTGATTCAGCATCATTTTGACTATGCCTGCTCTGCTTGGTATAGTGGGCTATCAAAAAAGCTGAAAAAGAAAATGCAGGTCATGCAAAATAATGTCATCAGCTGAATGTCCCCCCTTAGTTCCCATGTGGGGGTACAGGAGTTCCAGGAGGTGGGCTTATTGCCTTCGCAGTCCAGAGTGGACCAACTTAAACTTAATCATATGTTAGACATCTTAAATAATTGTGCCTCGGGTTATATGAAAAGCCACATTTATATGGTCTATAACCAACACAGTTACAATGCCAGAGCTAGTGTTATGTACCGCGAGGAGCACGTTTTTCTACACATGCATTTGTCTATGGAATAGCCCCCACTTGGAGATCAACCAAAGTAAAGGGAAAATAGCTTTAAAAAGCAGGCAAAGGTTTTCATTTGGACATGGTTGTCGAAATAAGAGAAACCACTCCACTGCCCCTTGTGTCCCCTACTGCTGGTCAGGTGTATTTATTAGAGTGATAGGTATGATGTGCAATGAATAGATTGGTTTTTTACCTCTACAGGACCAGTGTCCTGAAATTGGGACAGTAGCTGCTCAATATGTGATATGTCACTAGAATGGAGTTGTAAACAACAGCCAACTATCCAGGACATAGACATGTCTTATATCGTCAGAAAGCTTAAATGATTGTTAATCTAACTGCAGTGTCCAATTTACAGTAGCTATTACAGTGAAAAAATACCATGCTATTGTTTGAGGATAGTGCACAACAACAAAACACTTTAATCAAGGCAACTGGTTTAATACATTCACCTCTGACGGTAAATAATGTAATCTTGCTCTGATTTGTCATCCTGTGGGTCCCAGAGATAAAATGTAGCATAGTTTTGTTTGATAAAATAAAGTGATAAAAAGAGTGATTCATTCTCTTCTACAAACTTTTTTCAAAACTGAAAAAGTAAAACATTGCTACTAAGAGTAGAAAAGCTAAATCTAAGTCCAAGTATACAAATTTGAATGTATTATTGCAGAAAACTCTGAGTGAGCGCAGTTTTGATTCTAACGCAGAATAAATGTTTTTGGAAGGAAAAAATCCACTTTTAGATCAGTAAGTAAAATATGTTATTGCTTCTCATCTTAATGCAGTAGCTTAATTAAATGGTTGCATATTCATTTGAGATATTTTTCTTTGATTTCTTTATATACGTGTATATGTGATCAACCGGCTCAAATCGGTCTCATGTAGAAACATTATATAAAACTCAGAGCTACAAAATGGTATATCATACACTACAGTTGAGGAACAATGGGAAAGTAATTCTGCTTTGAAAGTTAATAAACTTGTAAACTCATTTTTGAGAAAAATTGCCTGTTTTGGTACTACTACTGGAGAGCCCTTCTTTGTCTACACCCATTCAGCATCGTTCACACCCTCTAAAGCTTTAGCCCCACCCATCTCTTTAAGGGTTGAACCCAGCGTTCTGTACTAACAGCAGCCAAGCACCCTAGCTAACTTGCTAGCTACTTCCAGACACAAATGAGAGAACAGCTCACTGAACATTACTGGCCCTAGCAGAGCTGGTTAGGCTGTTATGTTATCCAGAGCGTTGTTGACTGCAACAGTGCTGTCAGATTGTACGTTCGTAAATTCAGAGCGTTCGCTCTGGTCGATGAGTAGGGTTGATCCGAATGCTCTGACCTCACAACGGCAGTCAAGCACCCAAACTAACTGGCAAACATTGGCTAGCTTGCTAGCTACTTCCAGACACAAATGAGAGAACAACTCACTCTGACCATTTACTCGCCCTAGCAGAGCTGGTTAGGCTGTTTTCATGTTATCCAGAGCATTGGTGACTGTAACTGTGCTTCTGGCAACAATTTAATTATGCTTTTTTACCGACGTTTACTGACACCGGCCATATTCAACAGGTGTTGAGCGTTCGTAAATTCCTCAGTTATTCTGTGCTCTGGCACTCTCAGACGAAAGTGCTCTGAAATCGGAGCAGATGGCCAGACTGAATTTACGAACACACCCGAAATGGTTACTTGCATTGTGGAGTCTTTTGTTAAGACATGTAGGTAGCTAGCTATCTAGGTAAACAATGAACCATAATCCCAACTCATGACATTACAGTAATCCCAATTCATGACCAACCAGGTTCAATGTTAGCTAGCTAACATTCGGCAATAGCTAGCCAAGCAAAAGACTCAGAGAGACAAATTATAAGATCATACACGTAACGTTGGCTAGAGAGCCAGCCAGCTAACGTTAATGTCCATTGCTCGTGTCCATTGCTCGTGTTTCTTAGCCCAAGCAAGTCTCTTTTTATTATTGGTGTCCTTTAGTAGTGGTCTATTTGCAGAAATTCGACCATGAAGGCTGGATTCATGCAGGCTCCTCTGAACAGTTTATGTTGAGATGTGTCTGTTACTTGAACTCTGTGAAGCATTTATTTGGGCTGCAATTTCTGAGGTGCAGTTAACTCTAATGAACTTATCCTCTGCAGCAGAGGTAACTCTGGGTCTTCCTTTCCTGTGGAGGTCCTCATGAGAGCCAGTTTCATCATAGTGCTTGATGGTTTTTGCGACTGCACTTGAAGAAACTTTCAAAGTTCTTGAAATGTTCTGTATTGACTGACCTTCATGTCTTAAGGTAGTGATGGACTGTCGTTTGCTTATTTGAGCTGTTCTTGCCATAATATGGACTTGGTCTTTTACCAAATAGGGCTATATTCTTTATACCACCCCTACCTTGTCACAACACAACTGATTGGCTCAAATGCATTAAGAAGGAAAGAAATTCCACAAATGAACTTTTAACAACAATTTCATTATAGTGATTGTGTTCCCCATACTCTATAATAGTTCATTTGTTGGGAGGCATTGGATCAGCATTCTCGCCACGTCTCCTGTTAGTACCTTTTATGTAGGGAAGCTTATGATCCATAATTTATGACATTCCTAGAGTTTGTAAAAAAAAAAAAATGTTTATTACCATAGCATTTTGGTATCTGTAGTTATGTTCTTGAATATGTATCAATTGACCAATTCGGACACTTGGAGGCTACTTGGGTACATTTGGGCAAACTCGTGAGGGACACCTGGGAGACTTCATATTAAATATTATGTAGCTCTCTCATTCTTGAACGTATCAGTCTGAAACTTTGCATACACAATGTTGACCTGTTATGGACAACATCTACATTTCAAAGATGTTGCAAGATAAAAATAGAAAAGGTGTGTTTCTTTTTGTTTTGTTTTACCTTCTACCAGATCTATTGTGTTACATTCTCCTACATTCATTTCACATCTCCACAAACTTCAAAGTGTTTCCTTTCAAATAATATCAATAATATCCATATCCTTGCTTCAGGGCCTGAGCTACAGGCAGTTAGATTTGGGTATGTCATTTTATGCGGAAATTGAGATGAAGGGATTGTTTTTTAATGTCGAAATATGAAATAAATATGGTTGATTTTTAAGGTTAGGGAAAAGTGCAGCGAATAGTGACACTTTTTAGGATGTCAATATAAATGAATGTATTTATGGTTGTTTGTAAGTTTGTCTTGCCTTATAATCATTATATGTGTTATTGTTTTTACCATCGAGGACCACTTTGCCAACAAGCATTCCAATTAATACTTTTAAGTAATATCCTCTGCTCCACGTTGTACATTTTGTTGTGGTATATGTATGTTACCCAAAATTAATTAAATGCAAAAAAGGACAGAAAGAGAAAAAGAGAGCGAGCGAGTAAGTGAGGCAGACAGAGGAGAGAGTGACGTACATAACACAGCTTGTAACTCTGTTATGGAGGATGAGACGGACACACACACACACACACACACACACACACACACACACACACACACACACACACACACACACACACACACACACACACACACACACACACACACACACACACACACACACACACACACACACAGAGGCCTACTGAGTAGCATGTGTTCATTAAAAAATACCTGTTTCAATGGGCCTCTCCAGGATAACGCAACCCCCTTTGAAGTCATGTTGATTGCAGGCAGGCAGGCTCTGGCATTTGATTGGACACAATAAATATGTTCCTGATCGTAATCAGTCTCACAGGGGGTGATCAGTCGGTGAATGGATGGAGACTGTGGAGGGATAGAGGTCCTTCATACATTTAGATCAAGTTTTTTGTACCCTCTCTATTTCCTTCTTTCCCTCTACCTTTAGGATCAATGCTTATTCCTCTTGCCCCACTCTCTCATCCCTTGTCTCACCCCCTTAATCTTCTCTCCTCTCCTATTCCTCCCATCCTCTGTCTCCACCCCTCAGTGCACCAGTCCCTGTGTGTCGCTCTTTTGCCCCACGTGTTCCTTCCATCCAAGAATCAGTAATCACGTTGGGATTCACTGTGGTAACCACACTCTGTTTTAAGGAGGGCATACATAATTAAGGAAGACCGGACCTGGAGGGAGAGAGTCACAGGAGAGAAGGAGGATGTGTGTGTACATGCGCATGTGTGTGCGTGTGTGTCCTGTTTGAAAACGATTGAACTCGCTCCACATGAACTTCTGTGTCATGTCATGTTGCTTGTCCAACGATTGTATGCTGTTGAACTTATATAATGTATCCTAGAAAGGCGGTAAGCTATTTACTTTTCATATGTTGCATAACACCAATACGTATGAATGGTGGAGTTGTATTTCTGGACCTACACACACCACAGCAAATTCTACAGTGTTAAATCAACACTGAAAGAGTGGGACCATATACACACTGGAACCAGTGTAAAGTGTTGGTCCCATGTTCCATGAGCTGAAATAAAAGCTGACATTTTCCAATGCGCAAAAAAGTTTTATTTCTCTCAAATTTTGTTCACAAATTTGTTTACATCCCTGTTAGTGAGCAATTTTCCTTTACCAAGATAATCCGTTCACGAGACAGGTGTGGCATATCATGAAGCTGATTAAACAGCATGATCACTACACAGGTGCACCTTGTACTGGGGACAATAAAAGGCCACTCTAAAATGTGCAGTTTTGTCACGCAACCCAATGCCACAGATGTCTCAACTTTTGAGGGAGCATGCAATTGGCATGTCGGCAG
Organism: Salvelinus namaycush; assembly: GCF_016432855.1. Lineage (NCBI taxonomy): Eukaryota > Metazoa > Chordata > Actinopteri > Salmoniformes > Salmonidae > Salvelinus > Salvelinus namaycush. Next base: position 4,807,044 of record NC_052339.1, on the reverse strand, counting down.
GGATGTCCCTGTCCCTGTGGCTAGGTGTATGGTATTTCCTCTGGACACATTGGTGTGCCTGGCTTCCAGGTTGAGCCTGCATTGTGTCAAGAAGCAGTGCAGCTTGGTTGGGATCGTGTTTTGGAGGATGTGTGGTTCTCGACCTTCGCTTCTTCCGAGTCCATACGAGAGTTGCATTGATGAGACAAGACTGTAACTACCAATTGGGGAGAAAATACTGTTTCAAGATGTTCAACATAGGACTGAATCCAGATGGTGGGTCACATACAGTGTATTCAAACCCTTTTGTTACAGCCTTATTCTAAAATTGATTAAATTGTTTTTTCCCCAAATCAATTTACACACAATACCCCATAATGATGAAGTAAAAACTGGTTTATAGAAACTTACGCAAATGTATTTAAAACATTAAAAAAAAATGAAATATCACATTTACGTAAGTATTCAGACCCTTTACTCAGTACTTTGTTTAAGCACCTTTGGCAGCAATTACAGCCTCAATTCTTCTTGGGTATGACGCTACAAGGTTGGCACACCTGTATTTGTGGAGTTTCTCCCATTCTTCTCTGCAGATCCTCTCAAGCTCTGTCAGGTTGGATGGGGAGCGTCGCTGCACAGCTATTTTCAGGTCTCTCCAGAGATGTTCGATAGGGTTCAATTCCTGGCTCTCGCTGGGCCACTCAAGGATATTCAGAGACTTGTCCCAAAGCCACTCCTGCGTTTCATGAGCAAAGTACTTTGCTTCATTTATCTTTCCCTTGATCCTGACTAGTCTCCCAGCCTCTGCTGCCGAAAAACATCCCCACAGCATGATGCTGCCACCACTATGCTTCACCATAGGGATAGTGCCAGGTTTCCTCCAGACGTGAACCTTGGCATTCAGGCCAAAGAGTTCAATCTTGGTTTCATCAGACCAGAGAATCTTGTTTCTCATGGTCTGAGAGTCTTTGGGCGCCTTTTGGTAAACTCCAAGCGAGCTGTCATGTGCCTTCTACTGAGGAGTAGCTTCCATCTGGCCACTCTACCATAAAGGCCAGATTGGTGCAGAGATGGTTGTCCTTCTGTAAGGTTCTCCCATCTCCACAGAGGAACTCTGGAGCTCTGTCAGAGTGACCATCGGGTTCTTGGTCACCTTCCTGACCAAGGCTGTTCTCCCACGACTGCTCAATTTGGCTGGGCGGCCAGCTCTAGGAAGAGTCTTGGTAATTCCAAACTTCTTCCATTTAAGAATGATGGAGGCCACTGTGTTTTTGGGGACCTTCAATGCTGCAGAAATGTTTCGGTACCCTTCCCCTGATCTGTTTCTCGACACAGTCTCGGCGCTCTACGGACAATTCCTTCGACCTCATTGCTTGATTTTTGCTCTGACATGCTTTGTCAACTGTGGGACCTTATATTGACAGGTGTGCCTTTCCAAATCATGTCCAATCAATTGAATTTACCACGGGTGGACTCCAATCAAGTTGTAGAAACATCTCAAGGATGATCAATGGAAACAGGATGCACCCAAGCTCAATTTCGAGTCTCATATCAAAGGGTCTGAAAACTTATGTAAATAAGGTATTTCTTCTTTTTTTATATACATTTGCAAAGATTTCCAAAAAAACTGTATTCACTTCATCATTATGGGGTATTGTGTGTAGATGGATGAGGAAAAACATTAATTGAATACATTTTAGAATAAGCCTGTAATGTAACAAAATGTTGAAAACTCCAATTGCACTGTATATACTGTAAATCTCCCATATGGCATGTCTCTTGTGACGCAGTTAACAGTGTCCCCAGTGAAAGTTGCGCCCCTGATCTTTGCCATTGACGAATAGGGTTAACTTTTCATTTTATTTGCTGACACCTTACGGTCAAATCTTAGCACCAGCAGAGTAGCTATCTAGCTATATACCACACCTTCTCCGATGTTGTTTACAAGGCGGTACTTCTTTAAATGAGGTAAATATGTTACCGTTGGTGTAATAAAATTGGAGTTAAGGTGATGTCACCTTGTCCCCTTAATAATGAATTCAAGTGTTTGACATGGGGAGAGGAAAAGGACATTTTTGATCACATTTTGTCAAAGTACAAGCAACAGTCATTTTTCATACTTTGATCTGAGTTCCTTCAAATATTATCCAATTTCATGAAAAACATGGTTTCGACTGTTAATGACATTTAAAGAACTTGTTTTTATTTGCAACATATACACTTAGGATCTCACTTGGTTGAGGCAATAAAAAGGATGTGGATGAATGCAACAGCCATGTCTCTGTCACTAACAAATACAGTCATGGGTACTAACTGCACAATTTACTTGAAAGGTAAGGCACTCTGGGAAATATTCAAATAAGGTTTTACACTAAGAGATGTGTTGATCGCTTATTGTATATGGAACTTGCTGCACACACACACACACACACACACACACACACACACACACACACACACACACACACACACACACACACACACACACACACACACACACACACACACACACACACACACACACACACACACACACACACACACAGGTGATTTCCCACCTGCTTGGTGACTGCAGGTTAGGGCTAATGAGCTCACCCTTCAGATTCCTCTGAGGGAGAGCTGTGTGTGTGTGTGTGTGTGTGTGTGTGTGTGTGTGTGTGTGTGTGTGTGTGTGTGTGTGTGTGTGTGTGTGTGTGTGTGTGTGTGTGTGTTTGAACCTCTATTCCACCTACTTCGCACACACTGCTTTTCATCTCCCCACTACTTACATGCATCAGAGCTTGCCCAAGTCCTTTTTTTCTCCACCCTGTCAAGCGAATCAAAAGATATTCCAAGGACACTCAAAGCTTATGTGAGTATTAAACAATGCGCTCGTTGATTAGATATGGGATGGTCCTGAAGCGATTGAATATTCAGAAAGAGTGCTCTACTTCTCTATACTCTTTCTATACACACACACACACGCGCGCACACACACACCAGAAGAGGCTGGTGGAAGGGGTATAGGAGGATGTGCTCATCATAACGACTGGAATGGAATCAAACACATGGAAACAATATATCTGACTCCCTTCCATTTATTCCATTCCAGCCATTACACTAAGCCCATCCTCCTACATCTCATCAAACCGGCCCCCTCTGACACACACACACAGCCTCTCCTGTTGTCTCTCTCCTCGTTCTTTCTCTCATGCATACATAAACATACACTCTTTCCTTGTGTCTGGGGGATGAGTTGTGAAGGCCCTATTTCTTTCTCTCTCTCTCTCTCTCTCTCTCTCTCTCTCTCTCTCTCTCTCTCTCTCTCTCTCTCTCTCTCTCTCTCTCTCTCTCTCTCTCTCTCTCTCTCTCTCTCTCTCTCTCTCTCTCTCTCTCTCTCTCTCTCTCTCTCTCTCTCTCTCTCTCTCTCTCTCTGCCGTCTGCCTTCATTTGTTCTTCCTTTGGCTCTCTCTCATGAGCGTATTTTCACCCCCAACTTCTCACCTTCTTTCTCTGCAGGATCTCCACTGAGTCGCACTCTCCCAAGTTGCAGATCCGGAGCCACAGCTACCTGCGTGCGGTGAGTGAGGTTTCCATCAATAGAAGCCTGGACAGCTTGGACCCGGCAGGGCTGCTGGCCTCGCCCAAATTCCGCTCGCGAAACGAGAGCTACATGAGAGCCATGAGCACCATTAGCCAGGTTGGTGGCCCTGGGGGCGCATACCTCCCCCTGCTCCATCCCCTAACCGGCTCCTGTCCTTTCTTACACCCAACGGCCATGCAACGGGGAGGAAAAACCAACACCAAATCAAACCCTATCCAACCCCTAATCAACTATCAGAGAACTGTCCAGCAACCATCCCATCCGAGCGGCTATTTAAACCAAACCATCTCCAAACATTCAGGTGTTGTTTCCTACAGGTCTAATGATCAGAGTCAAATTCACAGTGCTAATTAGACTGCGAGAAATACAGCCCTCCTTTTCCTTGATCCCTCCATCATCCTATCTGTCTGTTAATTCCCCCTCTGTAGACTCCAGTGACGTATAGAGAAATACTCCAATTAGGTCTTTCTCATTAGAGCTGAAACAATGTTTTCATTTTCAACATCCAGGAAAAACACATGGACTACACTGCAGGAATGTACATGTATTTAGTACTGAAGTCGGGTAAAGGGAGGACGACTCATTGTAATGTCTGGAATGGAATCAATGGAATGGTACCAAAACATATTGAAACCATGTGTTTGATGTGTTTAATACAGTTCCATTCACTTAGGCTCCACTCCCACACCAGCTACCACTGGTCCGTAACAGATCAGCTAATTCCCAATGCTCTGCATCACGCAATACAGCACACATAGCCTTCTGCTAGCATACTTTACAACACAACAGCACAATTGGTGCTTAATTCTCACAGCACACCTTAGAAAACGAGCGTGACTTACGTCTTACGCCACCAGTAATGCTTCACAGCCATTGTTCAAAAGCATTTACTGCCATGTACACTAGCACACTTCAGAGGTCGATACAAGCGGGTGAGAGAGAGATGGGAGAATTAGGAGCACACCTAATATTACACAGGACATCACATAAAACAGGTCAATTACGCCAGATATGACAGACTGACACTAGCCCCCGGCCCCCCCTATTGCACCATGGATACTGGAGACTGAGGCAGGGGGGGTCGGGGATCTGTAGAAAGGGGAGGTCTGAGGCAGGGGGGGGACTGAGGATCTGTGGCCCCGTCCAATCTATACATTTATATATATCTACCACACAATCTGTCTTCTTATCACGTTACATACTGTATCTACCACACATGTTCTGCAGCCCTCTCTATCTCTCCAATCACCTGCCCCCAATCCAACATGTTGTCTCAAGCACACAGTCTCAATGTCTCACTTCAAATCCTGCCAAACCCACAGTCACAGTTCTCCTAGCTAACCAACATCTGCCATACTAGAGGAGTCGAATGAACGGGATGCTGCACAGTCACTATGGGACCTCTTTCTAGAGCGCCTGGTTAAATTGTGCATAAGACTATGTCATCTCTTAATATATATACAGTACCAGTCAAAAGTTTGGACACACCTACCCATTGAAGGGTTTGTCTTTATTTTTACTATTTTCTACATTGTAGAATAATAGTGAGACATCAAAACTATGAAATAACATATGGAATCATGTAGTAAGCAACAAAAGTGTTAAACAAATCAAAATATATTTTATATATGAGATTCTTCAAAGTAGCCACCCTTTGCCTTGATATCAGCTTTGCACACTCTTTGCATTCTCTCAACTAGCTTCACCTGGAATACTTTTCCAACCGTCTTGAAGGAGTTCCCACATATGCATATCCAGGCTGTATCACAACTGGGCGTGATTGGGAGTACCATGGGGCGGAGCGCAATTGGCCTAGCTTCGTCCGGGTTTGGCCGGTGTAAGCCGTCATTGCAAATAAGAATTTGTTCTTAACTGACTTGCCTAGTTAAATAAAAAATAAAACATTTTAGCACTTGTTGGTTGATTTTCCTGCACTCTGCAGGCCAACTCATTCCAAACCATCTCAACTGGGTTGAGGTTGGGTGATTGTGGAGGGCAGGTCAATTGATGCAGCACTCCATCACTCTAATTCTTGGTCAAATAGCCCTTACACAGCCTGGAGGTGTGTTTTGGGTCATTATCCTGTTGAAAAACAAATGATAGTCCCACTAAGCGCAAACCAGATGGGATGGCGTATCGCTGCAGAATGCTGTGGTAGCCATGCTAGTTCTAAATAAATCACTGACAGTGTCACCAGCAAAGCATCCCCACACCATAACACCTCCTCCTCCATCCCTCACGGTGGGAACCACACATGCGGAGATCATCCGCTCACCTACTCTGCGTTTCACAAAGACACGGCGGTTGGAACAAAAAATCTCAAATTTGGAATCATCAACACCAAAGGACAGATTTCCACCGGTCTAATGTCCATTGCTCGTGTTTTTTGGCCCAAGCAAATCTCTTCTTCTTATTGGTGTCCCTTAGCAGTGGTTTCTTTGCAGCAATTCGACCATGAAGGCCTGATTGACGCAGTCTCCTCTGAACAGTTGATGTTGAGATGTGTCTGTTACTTGAACTCCGTGAAGCATTTATTTGGGCTGCAATCTGAGGTGCAGTTAACTCTAATGAACTTATCCTCTGCAGCAGAGGTAACTCGGGGACTTATTTTCCTGTGGCGGTCCTCATGAGAGCCAGTTTCATCATAGCACTTGATGGTTTTTGCGGATTGACTGACCTTCATGTCTTTAAGTAATGATGGACTGTCATTTCTCTTTGCTTATTTGAGCTTTCTTGCCATAATATGGACTTGGTCTTTTACCAAATAGGGCTATCTTCGAAATACTAACCCTACCTTGTCACAACACAACTGATTGGCTCAAATGCATTAAGAAGAAAATAAATTCCACAAATTAACTTTTAACAAGGCACACCTGTTAATTGAAATGCATTCCATGTGACTACCTCATGAAGCTGGTTGAGAAAATGCCAAGAGTGTGCAAAGCTGTCATCAAGGCAAAGGGTGGCTATTTGAAGAATCTCATTTATAAAATATACGTTGATTTGTTTAACAGTTTTTTGGTTACTACATGATTCCATATGTGTTATTTCATATTTGTGATGTCTTCACTATTATTCTACAATGTAGAAAATAGTCAAAATAAAGAAAAACCCTGGAATAAGTAGGTGTGTCCAAACTTTTGACTGGTAATGTATAAATATATACCCTATATATATCAAAGTATTTCGACACCACTTCATATAAGTGGATTTGGCTATTTCAGCGACGCCCGTTGCCTACGGGTGTAGAAAATCGAGCACACAGCCATGCAATCGCCATAGAAAAACATTGGCAGTAGAATGGCCTTACTGAAGAGCTCTGTGACTTTCAACGTGGCACCGTCAAATTCCTGCCCTGGTAGAGCTGCCCCGATCAACTGTAAATGCTGTTATTGTGAAGTGGAAACTCTAAGAGCGACAACGGCTCAGCCACAAGCTCACAGAACTGGATCACTGAGTGCTGAAGCGCGTTACGCGTAAATATCGCCTGTCCTTGGCCGCAACACTCAATACCGAGTTCCAAACTGCCTCTGAAGAAACGTCAGCGCCATAATCTTCGTTAGCACCATAACCTTCGTTAGCCGCACACAAGCCTAAAATCACCAGGCGCAATGCAAAGCGTCGGCTGGAGTGTTGTTGGAGCAGTTGGACTCTGGAGCAGTGGAAACACGTTCTCTGGAGTGATGAATCACACTTCACCATCTGGCAGTCTGATGGACAAATCTGGATTTGGCAGATGTCAGGAGAATGCTACCTGCCCAAATGCATAGTGCCAACTGTAGTGTTTGGTGAAGAAGGAATAATGGTCTGGGGCTATTTTTCATTCCAGTGAAGGGAAATATTAATGCTACTGCAGACAATGACATTCTAGACGATTCTGTGCTTCCAACTTTGTGGCAACAGTTTGGGGAAGGCCCTTTCCTGTTTCAGCATGACAATGCCCCCTTGCACAAAGCGAGGTCCATTTAGCGGGCGCTCTTGTTCTTTGCAACATACAGTCAGTGCATTAAACCAAGGTAATAATATATAAATAACATGTCACAGCCAGTTAAGTTAAACGTTTCTGTAACCATTACTGAACATGTTGTTGTAGTTAAGGATACATTGATCTTCAAAATAATGGCAATTACAACAAGATATCTTATGTTATATCTCTGACTATATCTGGATAGTGCCAATACAATACTGAGATATGCACGGTAACTTGATGCCAGAACAATGAAACACAGTACGATACAGTAAAGGGGTTATTAAACTGTAAGACAATTATTTCTACAGTATTTTACTGTAAATAAAATGGATCAGATCAAGCAGGTTTGCTATATGCAATTGCATATTGCAGCATATTAATGAATACTTGGTGTTTTATATCACTTGCACTTCTAGAGGCCTAAACAAAGGCTTCCAAACTGACCGTGAATGCGCGACAAAACAGATAAAAATGGACATGGGTAAATATTCAACTATTAAAGGTCCTGAAAAGTCATTCTGATTGACATGTAAAATAGCATTTTGTGTGATTAAAATAACACCCATAACATTTGTTTTGGATAGAAAAGCTCAACATTTGAGAAAAAGTACTTTTTGGCCAACTACCAGGAAGTTTAAAAAGACAGGCAGAGTGGGCAGGGAACTTATATTCATGAGCTCACCTTGACTGACAGCTCTTTGAAAGTCCTATGTCAAGCAACTTGGAGGCAGTGAACAGTGTTGCAGTGATATCATTGCAAGTCAATTTGTTGATACACAAAGCAACATTGAAATTGCGTCAATCATATCATTTTTGTGATACAGTACTTCTTATTTTCCTTTGATATTATGGCGGTCCGCAAACAAATGTTATAGGTGCATGTCGCCACCTACTGTGTTGGCTGTGTACCAGCCTAATATTCTGTAGTATGAATTCTTTACACTGTGAAAAATGTTTGCCCTACCAACTAACCCTACCCCCATTAAAAACCTCACCACCTTTCCACTACTTTGGCCCTATCTGATTCTACACCAGGCCAGCAGCCTGGGAAGACGGGACACTATCGTTCAAAACACCTTGGAACTCTTCTGCAGTAAAATCTCATACACCCAAGTACTTCTCTGCAGCTACCGCCACAACATCTATCCTTTGTGATTTATGTTCCATTCCTGTGGTTCAGTTGACAACCATGGCCATGAACGCCCAAAAAAGGAACTTTAATGAAGCACATGTTATTCTTATCACTCTCTCTTGGCCTCGACCTACTCACCCTGTACCAGTAAGTGAGCGGAGCTGGAGCGGAGCGTGCCCAATTTGACTGGAGCCAGGAGTGAGATTGCCAAAAGATGGAGCGTCATGGCTCGTCTACACTAGCACGCGGTAAATTGCCGCGTGCCGCTTCGGCCGCCCAGAGCGTCTCGCTTGTGGGCGTGCTGGCAGCATATCGCAGCATATAGCAGCACATTCGATTGTGCGTCAAGAATTCAGCATAGCAAGTTTGTATGAAAGTCTGGTTATTAAATGGGTAAATAGCTTATTCCATTCTCCATTTCATGAATTTATTCACAGGTAAATAGTAACATGCTCTAAACCACTCAGGTAACAAACAAACTTTGCTGTCCTTTTTCCAAAATGTCCACATGGCTGGGAGAACCTACTCAAGTAAGTAAATACATTTCAAAAATGTTTTATAAAACTATGTATTATTAGCTAGCTAGCAACAGTGCAGGCTAACTCAAATGAGTTGCTAACATAGCTAGCTAGCTATCGAGCCAACTTTACATACTGTATAGATAACTGGCTAAGTTAATTACATTTTACCTCTCAGTCCTGGTCCTGGGGACTCAAAGGGGTGCACATTTTCGTTTTTTCCAACACCGTGCAGGACGTTTGGCATTTGCCAGAGAACACCAAGATTGGCAAATTCGCCACTGGCGCCCTGTGCTCTTCACAGATGAAAGCAGGTTCACACTGAGCACATGAGCACATGTGACAGACGTGACAGAGTCTGGAGACGCCGTGGAGAACGTTCTGCTGCCTGCAACATCCTCCAGCATGACCGGTTTGGCGGTGGGTCAGTCATGGTGTGGGGTGGCATTTCTTTGTGGGGCCGCACAGCCCTCCATGTGCTCGCCAGAGGTAGCCTGACTGCCATTAGGTACCGAGATGAGATCCTCAGAGCCCTTGTGAGACCATATGCTGACACATGCACATTTGTGGCCTGCTGGAGGTCATTTTGCAGGGCTCTGGCAGTGCTCCGCCTTGCACAAAGGCGGAGGTAGCGGTCCTGCTGCTGGGTTGTTGCCCTCCTACGGCCTCCTCCACGTCTCCTGATGTACTGGCCTGTCTCCTGGTAGCGCCTCCATGCTCTGGACACTACGCTGACAGACACAGCAAACCTTCTTGCCACAGCTCGCATTGATGTGCCATCCTGGATGAGCTGCACTACCTGAGCCACTTGTGTGGGTTGTAGACTCCGTCTCATGCTACCACTAGAGTGAGAGCACCGCCAGCATTCAAAAGTGACCAAAACATCAGCCAGGAAGCATAGGAACTGAGAAGTGGTCTGTGGTCACCACCTGCAGAATCACTCCTTTATTGGGGGTGTCTTGCTAATTGCCTATAATTTCCACCTTTTGTCTATTCCATTTGCACAACAGCATGTGAAATTTATTGTCAATCAGTGTTGCTTCCTAAGTGGACAGTTTGATTTCACAGAAGTGTGATTGACTTGGAGTTACATTGTGTTGTTTAAGTGTTCCCTTTATTTTTTTGAGCAGTGTATTTAATGTACAGGCAGGGTTGGGGAGTAATATATTACATGTCATCCGTTACATGTAAGGGATTACAAAAACGGTAACTGTAATCCGTTACGTTACCAGCTAAAATATTGTAATCAGATTACAGATACTTTTGAAAAACTATATGATTACTTTGAGGATGTCTTTTAAAAACAGAAAGGATGTTTGCAAAAAAAAATCTTGGAGACTTCTCTGTTTTCTCAATGACATTCAAATCAGCATTGAAAAAAGGCACAAGTTTGTTCCACCTGAGCGAGTCTGACCACAAGTCAGAGACCACTATGATGACACACCAAATGGGTTTGATGGATCCCGGGTAAAGAGCAGGAATAGGCTTTTGTAGGATACAGTCCAAGCTATGTCTTCCAATGGTGCGACTGCTGTCGTCATCCAAAGATTATCCAATTTGAATAAATGCTTGGAGGTAAGGATGACAACAGCGGTGTAGTCTACGGCGATACGGATATCACTTATTATTGATATCTACATAGCGTATTGATGTGAATTACACTGCTGCTCTCTCATTTAGCTATTTGCACCTTACGGATTGTGGTTGTTGTGGATGGTTGTTCATAAATCTAAATGTCTATCTGAACCCAATAACGGTTGAATTCAAGAAGTTTAAGCTGCCTATCAATCATTGTTTTTGAAACCAGTGGACAGCCAGTGAAAAATGTGCTCTTGCAGCAGCTGCATAGTGCGGATCGCAGCCTATGGAATAAAAGTGGGCCTTTTATTGCTCAATCTAATTCATGCTGATACAAAAGGGACAATCTGTAGTTGCTACATCCATCTTTGGACTAATGATTTATATATACAGTACCAGTCAAAGGTTTGGACACACCTTCTCATTCACGGGTTTTTCTTTATTTTGATTATTTTCTACATTGTAGAATAATAGTGAAAACATTAAAACTATGAAATAACACCTTTGGAATCATATAGTAACCAAAAAAGTGTTAAACAAATCTAAATATATTTTAGATTCTTCAAAGTAGTCACCCTTTTGCCTTCATAACAGCATTGCACACAACCATGAAGCTGGTTGAGAGAAATGCATTTCAATTAACAGGTGTGCCTTGTTAAAAGTTCATTTGTGGAATTTGGCATTCTCTCAACCAGCTTCATGAGGAATGCTTTTCCAAATGCCTTGAAGGAATTCCCACATATGCTGAGCACTTGTTGGCTGCTTTCCCTTCACTCTGAGGTCCAACTCTTCCCAAACAATCTTATTGGGTTGTGGAGGCCAGGTCAGCTGATGCAGCACTTCATCACTCTCCTTCTTGGTCAAATAGCCCTTCCACAGCCTGGAGATGTGTTTTGGTTCATTGTCCTGTTGAAAAACAAATGACAGTCCCACTAAGCGCAAACCAGATGGGATGGAGTATCGCTGCAGAATGCTGTGGTGCAAAAGGTGCAAAATCAAGGTGACTTACAAAGATGAGGACCAAGAGCAAGAGAGGGAATGCGGTGATGTAGTGTCCACAAAAATAAAGAATCATTGTGGAATCTGAAAAGACACATATCACGAAAGCATGATAGGGTACTTATTACGTGCAGATGGTAAAAGAAAGGAACAAGGTGGGTGATAAGTGTGTCATTGTAGAAAAGTATTTAGAAAACAAAAAATCAAAGTTTCATTAATCTATACAATAGTTCAATACTTTTGGACCAATAGGCCTGGCATGTTCCCACTTTCAAGGAGCTTTCTGTTTTGATTGGTTATTGGTTACTGGTTATTTTGCCTAAAAACTATTAGGCCTACCTGTAGAATAATTCTTTTTTTTAACTCTGCATCTCTGCCCAACCTGGCAATAGTGGCCGAAAGGGTGTTTAGCATCCCCAGTGGCTCTGCAAGTGTGGAGAGGATATTCTCTACTGCTGGCCTGCTCTCCAGGCACCATCGCATGAGCCTGAATCCACAGACTGGCCAAACTCATGTTTCTAAAAATGAATTCACCACTGAGCTTAATAAGGCATTTTTTGTTTAATATGTATTGAATTCTAAGTAAGTCACAGCCTATATGCACAATTTATAGACTATAATGATTTAATACAACTAAATGTTGTTTAAATGCTGAGGGCTTTATGTCTCTATCAGCCTATTGTGTCACACTCACAAATGCTTCACAGTGTATTCCTTTGTAGGCTATAGCCTTGAAATAATAAAAAAAATATACCCTTTATAATTCATTTTCGTTCCTTCTTAGGCTCTGTCTGGCTCCTGACCTATTTAGAGTCTTTATATGCTGTTTAATATGACATGTAGCCTATTTGAAATTATGAGCGCTTCTCACATCCACCTTTTCATGTTTATTAAAATACTTTTCATTCAAATCGTATGGTGTGGTTTCAATACTTCGAAACCAAATGGTAGGTCCAGGAAGTCACAAAAATAGATGGGTGTTTGTTAAATTGTGATTTTAATGAATGGAGCGAATTTGGAGCAGCAGTTTCTTTTCCTCCTATGAGCACAGATCAGTTTTTAGCAGAGCAGTTGGAAAGGAGGTGGAGTTGCGCAACGCTCCATGAGCGATGAGCGGGATTAACGACCGCTCAACTCCGCTCACATACTCTGCCCTGGATTCATCTTCCTCTACTACTCTCTTCACTGTCTCAACATACGGCAAATTCTGCACTACTCTGGTCCTGGCAACCTCAACCTGCCTTTCTCTCACCGGACACCTCTGATCTCCAGCACCATGGGTACTCCTACAGTTTACACAGACAACTTTTTCCACCTATACTACACATTCTCACATCTAGGAATCTCCCTCCTACACACTGCTGCCACATGACCATAAACTTGACACCTAAAACACAGACAAAAGCTCTCACGGGATAACTGACACATTCTAACTTGACTTTATCTGGTAAAAACTCTGCATCAAAACTCAGTAGTACAGTCTTCTCTGTTACACCACGCTCCGGATCTGCGTCGCACCAAACGGCAGGAGTCACAGACACCGGGAATCCTCAACTTCAGTTGACCCTCCTCAACACATAGCGCCATTCCAGTTATCACTCCTTTCAACAGCGCCCTGCTCCAGAGAGGAAAGCAAGTTACAGTTCTTGGTCCTAGTCACGTGGTGCAGAGCGCACACTCCCTCTGGATGGCAGAAACGCAAACAAACACTTTCACCTACCCAACACTCCCTAACCTCTTCTCCACCCAACCTGACACCACATATACAGTTGAAGTCGGAAGTTTACATACACTTTAGCCAAATACATTTAAACTCAGTTTTTCACAATTCCTGACATGTAATCCTTAAAAAAATTCCCTGTCTTAGGTCAGTTAGGATCACCACTTTATTTTAAGAATGTGAAATGTCAGAATAATAGTAGAGAGAGTGATTTATTTCAGCTTTTATTTATTTCATCACATTCCCAGTGGGTCAGAAGTTTACATACACTCAATTAGTATTTGGTAATCATTATATTATCAGATTTTAGGAGTAACTCTGGTCGGAGTCAGTTGGAGCACCGAGACACTTCATATCGTAGGCCTGGAGTAGCAAATGATTAATAATAGCCACACCACACCAAACCTTCACAAACGTTTAGAAACTTTATTAGGGTCATATCAAAAGTAAGTCAAGCCATTGTTTATAGGGGAAATATGAGCAGAAGAGCTAATGTAAACCAGGGAAAGAAACGCACTGCCCTCCGCTGTACCTCCCCAAAAAGCAGACAATCCTCCCTATTTTGGAGGTTTTAGTCTTGGTTTCTGTGTAGCACTTTGTGACATCGGCTGATGTAAAAATGGCTTTATAAATACATTTGATTGATTGATTGATTGACCACCCCTCCCCCAAGTGAATTTTGATCCGTCCCTTACAGACTTTAATGACTGTGATAGGAGAAACTGAGGTTGGATCAACAACATTGTAGTTACTGCACAATACTAACTTAATTGACAGAGTGAAAAGAATGAAGCTTGTACAGAATAAAAATATTCCAAAACATCAACCTGTTTGCATCAAGGCACCAAAGTCATACTGCAAAAAATGTGGCAAAGCAATTCACTTTTTGTGCTGAATAAAAAGTGTTATGTTTGGAGCAAATCCAGTACATCACATTACTGAGTACCACTCTCCATATTTTCAAGCATAGTGGTGGCTGCATCATCTTATGGGTATGTTTGTCACAGACAAGGACTAGGGAGTTATTTTAAATAAAAATAAATGAAATATAGCTAAGCACAGGCAGAGTCCTAGAGAAAAACCTGGTTCTGTCTGCTTTCCAACAGACACCGGAAGACAAAATGACCTTTCAGCAGGACAATAACCTAAAACACAAGGCCAAATCTACCTTGGAGTTGCTTACCAAGAAGACAGTGAATGTTCCTCAGTGGTCAAGTTACAGTTTTGACTTAAATCTACTTGAAAATCTATGACAAGACCTGAAAATGGTTGTCTGACAATGATCAACCAATTTGACAGAGCTTGAAGAATTTTGAAAAGAATAATGGACAAATGTTGCACAATCCAGGTGTGGAAAGCTGTTAGAGACTTACACAGGAATACAGCTGTAATCGCCGCCAAAGGTGCTTCTACCAAGTATTGACGAAGAGTTGTGAATACTTAAGTAAATGAGATATTTCTGTGTTTCATTTTCAATACATTTGCCAAAGAATCTAAAAACATGTTTTCACTTTGTCATTATGGGGTATTGTGTGTAGATTGGTGAGAAAAATATATATTGAATTAATTTAAAATTCAGGCTGTAACAGAACAAAATGTGGAATCAGTCAACGGGTATGAATACTTTCTGAAGGCACTGTATGTGTAGTAGCAAATTTTATATTTTTAATACTGTATATCACATATTGACTATTGAATTGGACACTCCAAACCGTATTTTGACATTGGGCTACTAAAGTTATTGTCAACAGGAAGCAGGGACAGCATCATTTTCAACTTATATTTTAGAAATATAAATGGAACTTTCAACAGTAATTTCCAATAGTATTCTACTTTAACAGGTAAAAACTGCTGAATCAGTCCAAAAACACGCTGTGACTGATAACATATGATATTTTTTATTTAACTAGGAAAGTCAGTTAAAAGAACAAATTCTTATTTTCAATGACGGCCTAGAAACAGTGGGTTAACTGCCTTGTTCAGGGGTAGAACAACCAAATTTTTACCTTGTCAGCTCAGGGATTTGATCTAGTAACCTTTCAGTTACTGGCCCAACGCTCTAACCACTAGTCAACCTGCCGCCCACATCAGAAACCATGAAACGGATTTGGCTTGACTACACATAACCCGCTTTCCTCCTCTTTCCTCCTCTTTCCATGCAAGTATATTAGGCTAGAATAGCAGTCCACCTTAGACACTTTGGGTTTCTGTTGGGGACTATGAAGACACATGCTCGATTCCAATACAACCACCACACACCCTTTCCATGAGCTTAGTTCTACAATGTCGTGGCACTCATTTCAACTAGTCACGAGTCTTCCCTCCTGTAGACATGTGTATTGCCAACACACCCCTGTAGCACTGCACTCGGACGGCCCGGGAACTTTTACCCCACAACTTTCCTCCCCTCTGCACTGCATGCTTTCCTTTTGGATTGATTTCAAGTGTCTTTGTGCCTTTTTGATTCCTCAAAATCACTGAATATACTTGAAACCCTTGAGTACATGGCTCCAGTCCGGTGATGTTGACCTAGGTTTTTCTAACCTGTTTGACCTTTGCCCCCCCCCCCCCCCCGTGCGTGCGGTGTCACCCCCTGCAGGTGAGCGAGGTGGAGGTGAACGGACAGATGGAGGCAGTGTGCGAGTCCGTTTTCAGTGAGATGGAGTCTCAAGCGGTGGATGCTCTGGACCTCCCCATGTCAGGCTGCTTCCGTATGCGCAGCCACAGCTACGTCCGTGCCATCGAGAAGGGCTGCTCCCAAGACGAGGAGGACAGGGTCACCATGGTGGGGGGAAACATGAGGGCTATCTCAGCCCCCCGGGCCACCACCACCGTCAGGACCATCCAGAGCAGCACAGGTCAGTCACACACACACACACACACACACACACACACACACACACACACACACACACACACACACACACACACACACACACACACACACACACACACACACACACACACACACACACACACACACACACACACACACACTACAGGCCATTGCAATAAAACTAAAACTTTGGCTACCCTGACTCTAAACTCTTAAAATAAAGATGCTAGTTGGAACCAAATAAGGTTCTTGAGTGCAATGCCATAGGGGAACCATTTTAGGGTCTCTGAAGAACCCCGAACGGGATGGTTCTTTCCACCCATGACTGTGTTTGCCAGCAACAGTTGTTGCATTTATTCATTTTCAGCCCAATGCCCTTCACCAAGTGACTTCCTAAGTGACTATGTTGTCATTAAAATGTAATTATTTAATACAATACATATTTCATCACTCCTTTTTAGGGCCAAGTTTAGATGCCATGCATACCTACATTGTCCATATGTGCATATGTAATGTCTACAATGTATTATACATGTATGTAATGCATTATGTACAGTATGCACTGCTTCTGACTACTAATGTAAAGGGACAGTAATTGGATGAGCATTGCATGTGTTAATACACTGACAGCTTAGTCCACACACTCCTAGAGTGCTATCCAGAACCTAAAATGGTTATTTGGCTTTCCCCATAGGAGAACCCTTTGAAGAACCATTTTTTGGTTCCAGGAAGAACCCGTTTGGATCCAGGTAGAACTCTTTTGGGTTCTACTATGGGGACAGCCAAAGAACCCTTTTGGAACCCTTTTTTCTAAGAGTGTAGACTACAGTACATATGTAATACTGTAGACACGTCAGCGAGAGGCAGAGGAGTAGTGATTGCAAAGGACACACACACATACCCAGAGCCTCAGAACATCTCTTTATAAGTATTGTAACTCGTATTACCTATTTTTCTTCGGCGTTACAATATGATAAATATTAGATCCCCTCTGTGCAGAACGGTGTCTGTCTGTATCTTTGCTGGGCCTACCTTTAAGAGCTTGTTCCTGCTGATCAGGGTCTGTATGTGAAATCCTGGCCGACCCTTATTTGAGCTCTCTGCCTCTCGTCCAGTAAAGCATTGAACTAGAACATTAGTGCATGGGCTGCATGCAGTATTGATGTTGAGTGGTGTTGGCATTCCGAGTTGACTGTTTCTATTTTGGCCTCTCTATAAATTCCCTATCTTCTCTGACTTACATTGTAGCCATGCAGTGAGTCAGAGCCCGAGGGGATTCATTTTTTCATGTTCCTCAGTGCTCTCTCCCTCCCCCCCCCCTCACTCCCTCTCCCTCTGTTTAATTATCCCGATTAAAAGGCAGTTCTTCCTTTCTCCCACACAGCCAACGAGGTTACAGTCAGCTAATTAAAATATTTAGTGCAAATTGTATGGCAAAGTGTGTTCAGTCAAGTTTAAGGTGCTCCTCGTAATTCAGAACAAACATTCATTTAGTGCCATTAACAATTCTGCTCCGTTGATTCCCTGAGTTACCCTACCAAGGCTGCGGAGGATAAGGATTCATTTGACCCTCCGTTCTATTGAAGCCAGTGGGAAGAGTATGATGTAAGGGCATCCAGAGATTCGCCAACATCAAGTTTGTATAAAACAAACAGACAATAATAAAGCGGCGAGGAGGAGGAGGGCATTTCATGTGTGTGTTTCTTGTTTGGCTAATATTGATCTCTGTCAGTACATCCTTGCCTCTAGGTTATATCCCAAATTGCACCCTATTCCCCACATAGTGCACTACTTCTGACCAGAGCCCTATGGGCCCTGGTCAAAAGTAGTGCACTATATATTAGATGTGCCATTTGGGACATACAACTCTAGTCACAGAGGAAGGGGAAGAGGAAGCGAGGGGGAAAAGAGAATTCATCACATCAAGTGCTATTGGCAAGAACCGTACTGCTGGTGGGCCAGATGTCTGGGCTGGTCTGGGAGCAGGAGACAGATAAAACATGATCAAGCGGAGATGCCCTCTTAAGACGCACGCTTACGTGCACACACGCACACACACACATGCACGCACACACACTCAAACACACGTGTGTGCACACACAGACAGAGTGAGTGTACACACACCCTACTCCACATCGCACCCACACCCACACCCACACGCCTCTGACCCATATCTTAGGAGCTGCCTGGGAGTCGATCAATATTAATTTGCAGGGGATCTAAAGGTAATAGGTCCTGCCCTAGACAGACGGACCACATATGGTAGGTAGCTGGGGGCGGAGGGATGGCTATTGGCAGCAGCAACAGCTGTTAGCCATTTAATTCACATCAATATATGGGGAGTCAGATTGAGACATGTGATCATGTGAAAACTGGAAATCTGAAGCACGGTGAGCCTGGAGAGCTTAATGAAACAGAGGCGTAGTTTGTTATCGACAAGAGCCGTTGGTTTTAGCTGTGCTCGGTGCCTTGAAGGGTGTTTGATTGGTTCTGTGATCGTCAACTTTGATTGGCTGCGTGTCTCAGTCTGGGTGACCCCTGACCTTAATTCACTGCAGGGAATTCTAGGTCGATCTCAGGTGATGAATACATCGAGAGAGAGAGAGAGAGAGAGAGAGAGAGAGAGAGAGAGAGAGAGAGAGAGAGAGAGAGAGAGAGAGAGAGAGAGAGAGAGAGAGAGAGAGAGAGAGAGAGAGAGAGAGAGAGAGAGAGAGAGAGAGAGAGAGAGAGAGAGAGAGAGAGAGAGAGAGAGAGAGAGAGAGAGAGGTGTCAGTCATAACATTATTAAGCACTAAAAAGCCAGGCAGAGTAGGGGATTACTGTCATGGTGCTGGCACTTTGTAATTCATCACATCCTCACATCTCTCCTCCTGAGTCATCGCTAACGCTAATGAATTTGATGGCACACACACACACACACACACACACACACACACACACACACACACACACACACACACACACACACACACACACACACACACACGTGCACATACACACACAGGTTGCAGAGGGTGCCATGGTGTGAAGCAGCCCCTTGCAGGTTCAGATATGATACATATAGTACCAGTCAAAAGTTTGGACAGATTTATTTTGACTATTTTCTACATTGTAGAATAATAGTGAAGACATCAAAACTATGAAATAACACATATGGAATCACGTAGTAACCAAAAAAGTGTTAAACAAATCAAAATATATTTTAGATTCTTCAAAGAAGCCACCCTTTGCCTTGATGACAGCTTTGCACACTCTTGGCATTCTCTCAACCAGCTTCACCTGGAATGCTTCTCCAACAGTCTTCAAGGAGTTCCCACATATGCTGAGCACTTGTTGGCTGCTTTTCCTTCACGTCATCTGATGCAGTACTCCATCACTCTCCTGGTCAAATAGCCCTCACACAGTCTGGAGGTGTGTTGGGTCATTGTCCTACTGAAAAATAAATGATAGTCCCACTAAGCGCAAACCAGATGGGATGGCGTATCGCTGAAGAGTGCTGTGGTAGCCATGCTGGTTAAGTATGTCTTGAATTCAAAATAAATCACCTTCTCCTCCATGCTGCACGGTGGGAACCACACATGCAGAGATCATCTGCTCACCTACACTGCATCTCACAAAGACACTGCTGTTGGAACCACAAATCTTTCCACCGGTCTGATGTCCATTGCTCGTGTTTCTTGGCCCAAGCAAGTCTCTTCTTCTTATTGATGTCCTTTAGTAGTGGTTTCTTTGCGGCAATTCGACCACAAAGGCCTGATTCACGCAGTCTCCTCTGAACAGTTGATGTTGAGATGTGTCTGTTACTTGAACTGGGTGAAGCATTTATCTGGGCTGCAATTTCTGAGGCTGGTAACTCTAATGAACTTATCGTCTGCAGCAGAGGTAACTCTGGGTCTTCCTTTCCTGTGACAGTCCTCGTGCGAGCCAGTTTCATCATAGCGCTTGATGGTTTTTGCGACTGCACTTGAAGAAACTTTCAAAGTTCTTCAAATCTTCCTCATTGACTGACCTTCATGTCTAAAAGTAATAATGGACTGTCGTTTCTCTTTGCTTATTTGTGCTGCTCTTGCCATATCATGGACTTGGTATTTTACCAAATAGGGCTATCTTCTGTATACCAACCGTATCACAACACAACTGATTTGCTCAAATTTAGAAGGAAATAAATTCCACAAATTAACTTTTAACAAGGCACACCTGTTAGATGAAATGCATTCCAGGTGACTACCTCATGAAGCTGGTTGAGAGAATACCAAGAGTGTACAAAGCTGTCATCATCAAGGCAAAGGGTGGCTACTTTGAAGAATCTCAAATATGAAATATATTTAGATTTGTTTAACACTTTCTTGGTTACTACATGATTCCATATGTGTTATTTCAT
Source organism: Salvelinus namaycush (assembly GCF_016432855.1). Lineage (NCBI taxonomy): Eukaryota > Metazoa > Chordata > Actinopteri > Salmoniformes > Salmonidae > Salvelinus > Salvelinus namaycush. The sequence continues at coordinate 4,786,348 of NC_052339.1, read as the reverse complement.
CGTTGTGATGCCTTCACTATCATTCTACGATGTAGAAAATAGTCAAATGAAAGAAAAACCCTTGAATGAGTAGGTGTGTCCAAACTTCTGACCGGTACTGCATGTGTAGACTTCACTCTCCACTGAATTAGAAGAATGGTAAAAGGTGTTCCAGAAGAAGCTGACCCATGGTCACATCCTGCTGTTGTCAGAACTCCTTCAGGCTGTAGCGTACAAAATACAGGTCACCAATTATAGTGCATTCGTGAACTTTTTCAGACCCCTTGAAAGTTTCCACATTACAGCTTTATTCTAAAAGTGTTTACATTGCTGTTGCTTTTCGTCAATCTACACACAATACCACATAATGGCAAAGCAAAAACTGTTTTTATTTTAATTTTAGCAAATGTATAAAAAATTATACACGGAAATATCACATTTACTTAAGTATTCAGACCCTTTACTCAGTACTATGTTGAAGCACCTTTGGCAGAGATTACAGCCTCAAGTCCTTTTGGGTATGACGCTAAAAGCTTGACACACTTGTATTTGGGGAGATTCTCCCATTCTTCTCTGCAGATCCTCTCAAGCTCTGTCAGGTTGGAAGGGGAGAGTCGCTGCACAGCTATTTTCACGTCTTTCCAAAAATGTTCGATCGGGTTCAAGTCCGGGCTCTGACTGGGCCACTCAAGTACATTCAGAGACTTGTCCCGAAACCTCTCCTGCGTTGTTTTGGCTGTGTGCTTAGGGTTGTTGTCCTGTTGGACGGTGAACCTTCGCCCCCAATCTGAGGTCCTGAGCTCTCTTGAGCAAGTTTTCATCAAGGATCTCTCTGTACTTTGCTCTGTTCATCTTTCCCTCGATCCTGACTAGTCTCCCAGTCCCTGATGCTGAAAAACATCCCCACAGCATGGTGCTGCCACCACCATGCTTCACCGTAGGGACAGTGCCAGGTTTCTTCCTGTGGCTTCTGAGTGCTGCAGAGATATTTGTCCTGGAAGGTTCTCCCATCTCCACCGAGGAACTCTGGAGCTCTGTCAGAGTGACCATCGGGCTCTTGGTCACCTCCCTGACCAAGGCAATTCTCTCCTGAATGCTCAGTTTACCTGGGCGGCCAGCTCTAGGAAGAGTCTTGGTGGTTCCAAACTTCTTCCATTTAAGAATTATGGAGGCCACTATGTACTTGGGGACCATCAATGCTGCAGACATTTTTTGTAGCCTTCCCCAGATCTGTTTCTTGACACAATCCTTTCTCACATCTCTAAGGACAATTCCTTCGACCTCATGGCTTGGTTTTTTCTCTGACATGCACTGTCAACTGTGGGACCTTATATAGACAGGTGTGTGCCTTTCCAAAACATGTCCAATCAACTGAATTTATCACAGGTGGACTCCAATCAAGTTGTGTAAACATCTTAATAAGGATGATCAATGGAAACAGGATGCACCTCAATGTATTTCTATTTTACATTTTTAATACATTTGCCAAAATAAAATAAAAAACTGTTTTCGCTTTGTCAACATTGGGTATTGTGTCAAGATCGATGAGGATTTTTTTTTTTTTTAATCCATTTTAGAATAAGTCCATACAGTATGTTGTGTAAAACTGATGAATGAGGACAAATTTGACATACAATTAGAACTGTATTCCAATGCAAGGAGTCTGTTCTGTTTCCACCAAAATATGTCAGTTAGAACGGCAGCAGCCTAGGTTATATCACTTGTGTCGCAAATGGCACTCTATTCCCTATATAGAGTGCACTGGTCAAAAGTAGTGCACTATGAAGGGATTTGGGTGCCATTTGGGATGCAGAAGTGTCTAGCTTTGTATCACTCACTGGGCTCAGGTTTGCTCTCAATGTCATTCTGTTGAATTACAGGATTAGGTAGCAGGACAGTCTTTCTCCCTCATTCAGTCTTTTAGACAGAAGCACACAGACACTCACGTAGAGGCAAAATACAATTTATTTATCTCATGCTCCCTCTCTCTCTCACGCTCTCTCGCTCTCTTCCTCTCATCCTGAGTGCTGTGAGCAGACAGTAAGCAAACATCACGTTGACATCACGTGCCTTTCACGTGCTGAATGAAAGGTTGGAAGAATTATTTTCCGGACGTCGAAAATCCATATTTGCTGGATTTTTAACAAACTTTTCTTCTGGAATTTAAAATCAGATGCATTTTAGGTGCTGAATGAAAGGTAAAAATACGTATTTTCCGGACGTTGAAAATGTAATTTACAGACGTTGAAAATACATATTTTTTGGTCATTGATTTTATGGCCCAATTTCAACTGCTATACATTTTCAATGAAGTCGTTTTTGACACCTCTTAATAGGAAAGAGGGGCCAACAAAATATGTATACATTCTCCTATCTATCACATGCACTTATTTAACTACGTCAGAACCTTTAAAACTGGCAGCAATTATGCACAAACTTGGTCGAACACGCTGAATAAACCAACAATCCACTTCAACTACAATAACATTCCGAGTAACAGTTACAGACTTTTGTTGTCTTGCTATGACTGTGGTATTTTCTTGTTTATCTACCTTAGTTGAATTAATTGACTGTAAGTCACTCTGGATAAGAGTGTCTGCTAAATGACCAAAATGTAAATGTTAAAAAGAAACATTTGGGTATTATTCGAATGAGCTCCGCCCCCAAACAAGTACAAATGTGGTCGGCGAAAGGTTCAGATCCACATCTGAACGAATCATAGACATCCAGGCTATGTTTCACAAGTTTGAACATCCCAGTGCATTACGGCACAGTTTAGTACTGCAGAACACAGAAGACTACAGTACAATACGGTGTGGTACGGGACATAGTTTTATTCGGTAGAGTACGGTACAGTACAGTGTAGTTTAATTCAGCACACTACAATGAAGTAGAGTTTCTTTCAGTAGAGTAGAGTACAGTAGAGCAGCGATTCTCAACTGGTGGGTTGCAACCCAAATTTGGGTGGCGGGAGGTTTTGAATGGGTCTCGGGTGTCTAAATAAAACCAGATATAATTATGAAGAAATACTCCAGTCTGAACTTAAACAACTTAAACCAGGTAGAAAGTGTGTCGAAATTATAATGAACTTACATTTATAAATAATAGGGGGAAAAATGTATTATTGACAATGAAAGAGGTGGGAATGTTGTTCCCTTGTCATATAATTGTTACATTTACTGTCAGTATAGCATTAAAAATGGTTTTCCAGATTTTATTTTGCCAATTATTTTTTGTGATGCAGAGACAACATGCTTCAATTTGGGTCAAAACCAGTTGAGAACCACTGCAGTAAATTCAGTAAAATAAAGTACAGTACTGTTCAGTAGAGTAGAGAACATTACATGAAAGTTAGGTACAATACAGTACACTATACTTTACTTTCCTTTACTGTACTGTGTACTGTAATGTACTGTGCTCTGCTGTGATCCAGTGTACTGCACTGTGCTGTCCAAAGTTGTGTAACATCGATGCATATGATTGGTTCAGATTTGGATTGGACCAAAAACCAACGTCTGTGGACGTTGAAATCTAGATGGGTCCGGACGTGGGAATAATGTTATTTCTGGAAGGTTATAGAAGGGAAAGAGCACCCACACCTGTTATTTGCAGTAAATATCAGTTAGTACAACATCCCTGAGCAGTCAGTCAAGTTTTGACCGTGACATGATGACCATAACACACAGTATACAGTATGCATACGTTTGCACACACTAAGGCTCAGCCACACAGAGACTCAAATTGTATACGCAGTCATACATTTTTGCTTTTTGTCCGTCGAAAGTCAAGTAAACTGAACTCAAGTCAACTATTTTCGAACTAACTGCATACAAAGACGGACAATTCGTACACGGAAAATCCATGCATCTGTTGACGGATGACCCCCCATTTGAAAAACCATTGGCTCACACAAAATCTCTGTCATCATACAGAAATGATGGAACATTCACTCTTTTCAATATACTCTTCCTCCTCTGAGAGTGTTCCGGAGGAACACCATCCAGCAGAAGCAAGAGAAGCAGACGTGATGGAAACCTCTCACACACAGACACAATGACATACACGAAACACACAGACTCACAGAAATACGGAACACAAAGCTTTGACATTTCATAAGCTGCTGGGAGGCATACCGAGGATGCATACCAAATTGCGTCCTATTCCTTTTATAGTGCACTACTTTTGACCAGGGCCGGTCAGTAATAGCAGGTATAGTTCCCTGCCTCACAAATACCAGCATATTTCCTATGTCGTGCACTGCTTTTGACCAGGGCCTATAGAGCTCTGTTCAAAAATGTGAATAGGGTGCCATTTGGGATGCAAACCTGGCCCGGGATAAGAATGTTGGTCCTGACATCAGCTCCTTGGGATTGGTTTAATAAAGCTGTGGCGACTCTTCTCTTAAAGCTGAGGAAAATCCATACCAATCTGGTAATGTGAGGATGATTTAAACCGCATTATACCCCCGTCTCCTTCTACACGAGGTCGCCTCCGGTCAAATCTTACACCATGTACATCCTACATCCATCTTCACTGATCCTGTCTGAGTCCCAAATGACACCCTATTCCCTACATAGTGCACTATTTCTGACCAGAGCCCTATTAACCTTCTTCAAAAGTAGTGCACTACATAGAGTAGTGGGTGTCGTTTGGGACAGAGTCCTGTTCTTCTGTGTAATCTGGTGGTTTTCCTACTTTGTTTTTCTACTTTGCCTCGGAGCCACAACAGTCATTTGAAGCGTAAAATTGCCCATTCTTTTACTGAGAGGTGACCTTCAATCAAAGCTACTTTTTCGTACAGGTCTAAAGTTAAGGAAATGTGCCACGGTGTATCCATCCGCCTCTCTCTCTTTCTCTCTCTCACTGTCCCCCTCCCTACTCTCTCTCTCTGTTTACCTCTACCCCCCTCTCTCTCTCTCCTCCCTCTCTCTCACTGCTGTTTAATCCTCTCCTCTAATCCTCTGCTTTCCACCGTTAATTATCGCCTCTCATTTTCTCAGCAACCTCTGTTTTCCAGGCTGATACTGTGAGATTGTGTGGAACGAGCTGTAGGCCTCGGTTTCATCTCAAATGGCACCCTATTCCCTATTAAGTGCACTACTTTTCAACAGGGCCCTGCGCAAATGCAGTGCACTATATATGAAATAGGGTGCTATTTGAGACACAGTCTATGACTCATTCACACTAATTTCCTCCACTGGTTCAATAAGAGAATCGTCTTGCTGATTTTTTTTATTGAACTACCATGGGATTCCTGTGGCCTTGAATTGGTCAGGGGCTCTATGCTGTACTAAAATGGTGAACAACTGATTTTACATCAGAAAGAGAGCTACTTTGTGACATTTCATAGCCGGACAATGTTCATAACTTTTAAATAGATGATACGTAGATTTTGTATAATTTCAGCCAGTAGTTCTAAAAGCAAGTAGGCGGTGCATGTACCAGTGTGCATGTACCAGTGTGCATGTACCAGTGTGCATGTGTCCTGTGTGTGCCGTGCATGTGGGCACTGCGTATGTTCTAACATGTCGACATTGGCACGATGTGGGCCCAATGCACGTTACGACATGTAGGCTGCCCACATTGGCCCCAAGGCAGGCCTCACATCAACTGAAAAAAGCCCACCATTCTGGATCAGCTGACTGCGACGTTGTATCAGAAAGACAATGAAGTTGTTACTATATATATATAATACCAGTCAAAGTTTGGACATCTTTTTGACTATTTTCTACATTGTAGAATAATAGCCCTTACACAGCCTGGAGGTGTGTTGTGTCATTGTCATGTTGAAAAACAAATGATAGTCCCACTAAGTCCAAACCAGATGGGATGGCGTATCACTGCAGAATGCTGTGGTAGCCTTGCTGGTTAAGTGTGTCTTGAATTCAAAATAAATCACTGACAGTGTCACCAGCAAAGCACCCCCAAATCATCACACCTCCTCCTCCATGCTTTACAGTGGGAACTACACATGCGGAGATCATCCGTTCACCCACACCGAGTCTCACAAAGACACAGCGGTTGGAACTAGAAATCTCCAATTTGGACTCCAGACCAAAGGACAGATTTCCACCAGTCCATTGCTTGTGTTTCTTGGCCCAAGCAATTTTCTTCTTATTATTGGTGTCCTTTAGTATTGGTTTCTTTGCAGCAATTCGGCCATGAAGGCCTGATTCACACAGTCTCCTCTGAACAGTTGATGTTGAGATGTGTCTGTTACTCAAACTCTGTGAAGCATTTATTTGGGCTGCAATTTCTGAGGCTTTTAACTCTAATGAACGTAACCTCTGCAGCAGAGGTAACTCTGGGTCTTGCATTCCTGTGGCGGTCCTCATGAGAGACAGTTTCATCATAGTTGACACGCCCTGACCGTAGAGATCCTTTTATTCTCTATGTTTGTTTGGTCAGGGTGTGACTCGGGTGGGAAAGTCTATGCTTTCTGGTTCTTTGTTTTTGGCCGGGTATGATTCTCAATTAGGGACAGCTGTTTATCGTTGTCTCTGATTGGGAATCAGACTTAGGCAGCCTTTTTTCCTTTTCTCATTTGTGGGTTGTTGTCTTTGTTAGCGGCATGTATAGCCTTACAGAGCTTCACGTTCGTTTTGTTGTTTATTGTTTTTGTTGGCGACATTTTAAATAAAAGAATGTACGCTTACCACGCTGCACCTTGGTCCGGTCATTTCCTTGACGACGATCGTGACAATAGTGCTTGATGGTTTTTGCGACTGCACTTGAAGAAACTTTAAAAGTTCTTGAAATGTTCCGTATTGACTGACCTTCATGTCTTAAAGTAATGATGGACCGTCGTTTCTCTTTGCTTATTTGAGCTGCTCTTGCCAAAATATGGACTAGTGCTATCTTCTGTATAGCCTCCCTACCTTATCACAACACAACTGATTGGCTCAAATGCATTTAGAAGGAAATAAATTCCACAAATTAACTTTTAAGAAGGCACACCTGTTAATTGAAGGGCGTATTCAACATTTTGGGGGTGCGGTTTGCAATTTTGCAATTAATGCTGTTAAGTTAAAAAAGAATACAAGACAACAATTGCTGAAACCATTCAGACCAATGAAGGTTCGGAGCTATTAAGCCAATTATTTCTGAATAATATTTTTTCAGATAGAACATTCACTCTAAAAAGGATATTTTGAAGCTTTTGAAGCTTTTTGAAGATTAAAAGCGTTTTTTCTAAACTCTATTGGCAAAAAAGTCTCATAGTTATATCAACTGATCTTACACATGACTCATCATAATGTTCACTCTAAAAGGATATTAAGTTTATCTGGTAAAAAAAAACATACATACACTACCGGTCAAAAGTTTTAGAACACCCACATATTCAAGGGTTTTTCTTAATTTTTTACGATTTTCTACATTGTAGAATAATAGTGAAGACATCAAAACTATGAAATAACACACATTATGATGTAGCTGTGATTGGTGTGGGCTAGCACTTTCTGGGCTTTGTGTAGGTTAGCCTGTGTGGGGCTTGGTGTGGGCTAGCCATGTTGGGCTTGGTGTGGGCTGGCCCGTGTTGTTCTGGTGTGGGCCAGGCTGTGTTGGTCTGGTGTTGGCTAGCCTATGTTAAGCTGATGTGTGATTGGTGTGGGCTAGCCTGTATTGAGCTGATGTGGGATTGGTGCGGGCTAGCCCGTGTTGGGCTGCTGCGGGCTAGCCCCACATTGTGCCAATGTGGTCATGTTGCTGGGGACATTCTCCCCTCTGTTTGTTTGGATTAATAGAACTGTCGTGCTCTAGATGGCACGGTAGAATTAACTTGACAATGGAGACTGAAGTACTATAACTTTGAGCTATATATCTGAAGCATGGTAAGAATTAACACTGTGCATGCAGGCACACTTCAAACTGCAAGACCGCTCATTTACAATATCCCCTTGACCTTCAACCTCAAGAGTGATAGTGATTAGCTGTTAAACACAGGGGAGTTATGGACTATCATTAGCGCCATATATTACGTCCCCCCTCTTAGCCAGAGCTTACAAGTAGACATAACTTTTTAACAAGACATAGTATTTTTAATACTGCTGTAGAGTCAAAGGTAGGTGGTGGTCTAGTTTCACTTACAATACCAGGCAATGACTCACTCTAGCACATAGTCCTGTAGCCTCGCTGGTAGTTTAGTACACCTGCCTACTCTGGTGCACTGACTGGTGTGAGTCTCTATGACAAGAGGGTTCTGGTCCTCTGTCATTTGTCATGTTCTGTCTGTGTTCATTTGTGTCTCTTTGTGTCGCCTCTTCGACCTCCTGGTCTGAATCAAAGTCGGTGATTATGACTTCTTCATTGTCCCTGTACCTCGCTGTTTTGCCAGGTCTGAGATGCTTTCTGTTTCTGCGGTAGCGACCTCCTGCGGGTGTGATGATATCGTACGATCTCGGTTCATCTCTGATTCTCGCCACTGTCCTCTCCATTTCTCTTTCCCTCCCGAAACGAAAGGAAAGGTGACAACGTTTTGTCATTGCTTGTCTTCTGCTGCAGCTGTCTGCGTTTCAAGCCATGCTGGACATTTTTGGGAGTCACCTGCTTTACTTGTAGGTAGGTCGGAGTGTAGGACACGTCCTGTGACAGGTGTGCTTCTCAGGTTCAGGAGAGCGGCGTGAGGGTCAACACCTGTCTGTTCTGTCGACTTGAGCATGTTCGTCACTGACTGAATGGTCCTCTCTGCCATTCCGTTTGACTGGGGAAACCCTGGACTGGAATGAATGATTTAGAAACCCCACTCGTTTGCCAACTGAGCCGTCTCAGCACTTGTAAAGGGTAAACCATCTGCCATCAGTTCAGCTGCAATACCACGTCTAGCAAACACAGCTTTAAGCTTTGTTCCTGATGTCCTGTCCGACAGAACCTCTAGATATTTGGAGTAGTAGTCCACTATCAGAAGTAATGAGCGTCCTTGGAACTCATAGATATCAGCGCCAATTCTTTTGCCATGGAGTGTGTGTGGTAGGAGTGGTTCCTTTTGGTTGCTGGGCAGTTTTTCTTGACAGGAAGTGCACGATTCAACCATAATTTGTGCATCGTCAGTGAGGCCTGGCCAATACATGAGAGCTCTGGCATGCGCTAAGGAGCATTGAATGCCCTGATGTGCAATGTGGAGCCTCTTAAGTACCTCAGCTCTAAAGTCTTTGGGAATGATAATACCTTTGTTTACCATGAGTAGTCCATCTTCAATGTAAAGAGAGTCTCTGATGTGCCAGTAGGGTTGCTCTTTCTGTGGTGCACTTTTCTTCTTGTCTGGCCATCCATCTGACAAGGTAAAACATCTGTCGTTCTGCCCCTGAGCAAGGCAGTTAACCCACTGTTCCCCTGGCGCCGAAGACGTGGATGTTGATTTAGGCAAACCCCCACACCTTTTTTTATTTAAAAGTTTTATTTAACCGTTATTTAACTAGGCAAGTCAGTTAAGAACAAATTCTTATTTACAATGACAGCCTAACAGGGAACAGTGGGTTAACTGCCTTGTTCAGGGGCAGAAGGACAGTTTTCTTTTTACCTTGTCAGCTCGAGGATTCGATCCAGCAGTCCACCTCTCTGATTCAGAGGGGTTGGGTTAAATGCGGAAGACACATTTCAGTTGAATACATTCAGTTGGACAACTGACTAGGTATCCCCCTTTCCCTTTCCATCTCTGTGCAGGTTGCTCAGCAGGGCCTGTCTCACTGTCTGCGTCTGTGACTGCTCTCAGCTGTTGCATAACAGCACCCTCCAGTGGCGGATGTGTGGAGACTGCATAAATTACTTTCTCATCACGGAGGTCACACTTCATGTGTGGCAGTCTGCGGTACAGCCCTTGATAGCGTGTCTGCTATTAACATGTCTTTACCTGGGGTATAGACGATGTGAATGTCATATTTCTGTATTTGAAGCAGCATCTGTTGAAGACAGGCAGGTGCCTTTCCAATAGGCTTGGTGATTATAGCCTCAAGTGGTTTGTGGTCAGATTGAACTCTGACCTGGACACCATAGACATACTGGTGAAACCTCTTCAGTGCGAACACGATTGCCAGGAGTTATTTTTCTATCTGGGCATAATTTTGTTCTGCCCCAGACAGAGCTCTGGATGCAAAGGCTATAGGCTGTTTACCTTGCATCAGAACATCTCCAAGTCCATCTTTGGCTGCATCAGCTTGTAATTCAGTCTCTTCCTGTGGATTGAAGAGTTTCAGCAGCGGCGTCGTGGAGACGGCTTTCTTCAGTCTCTCCAGTGCTGCTTGTTGTTCTGGGTGCCACTGCCATGCCATGTCTTTCCTGACGAGCATTCTGAGTGGTGCAGTGAGCGTGGCTTCATCTTGGATATACTGGCTTAGAAAACGTGTCATACCCAGTAAACCTCTGTCTTCTGGTGGGGGAATCTGTGTGATTGCTGTCACCTTGGAGTTGTCTGCGTTGACCCCGTCTGCGCTGATGATGTGCCCCGTGTACTTCCCTTCCCTCGCCATGTACTGCATCCTGTCAGCATTGAACTTCACATTCAGACGGAGAGCTCTGTCCATCACCTGCTGTCGAATGTGGTCATGCTCTTCTTTGGTGTTTGCTGCAATTATCATGTAATCCGCTATTACATAAACACCCTCAATGTCACTGAAACTCTCTGAGTTAATCTGCTGAAATAGCTCGCTGGCACTTTTTATGCCAAAAGGTAAGCGATTGAACCGGTACCTCCCTCATGGGGTATTGAATGTGCAGAGATCAGCTGATTCCTCATCCAGCTTGATTTGCCAATACCCTTCTTTCTCATCTAGGACAGTGAAGATCTTCTTGCCTGCTAGTTTGCATTGTACATCCTCTGAGGTGGGAATGGAGAAGTGTTGGCACCGTATGGCCTTGTTCAGGTCCTTCAGATCTTAACCCTAACGCTGTTGGTTTTGTTACTTTGATGACCACACCCCTCTGCTCTTAATTGTCCAATGTCTCTTTCATCCAGTGGTGAAAAAAGTACTCAATTGTCATACTTGAGTAAAAGTAAACCTTAATAGAAAATGACTCAAGTAAAAGTGAAAGTCACCCAGTAAAATACTACTTGAGTAAAAATGGAAAAGTATTTGGTTTTATGTATATTTAAGTATCAAAAGTAAATGGAATTGCTAAAAATGTACTTAAGTATCAAAAGTAAAAGTATAAATAATTTTTACTTTCTTATATATATATATATATATATATATATATAATTTTTTTTTTTTACCAATAGCCAGGGGCACACTCCAACACTCAGACATAATTCACAAATTAAGCATTTGTGTTTAGTGAATCCGCCAGATCAGAGGCAGAAGGGATGACCAGGGATGTCCTCTTGATAAGTGTGTCAATTGAACCATTTTCCTGTCAAAATGTAATGAGTACTTTTGGGTATCAGGGAAAGGGTATGGAGAAAGTACATTATTTTCTTTAGGAATGTAGTGAATTAAAAGTAAAAGTTGCCATAAATATAAATAGTAAAGTACAGATACCCACAAAAAACTACTTAAGTAGTACTTGAAAGTATTTTTACTTAAAGACTTTACACCACTGCTTTCAGCCTGTCAAGAACAGTATATGGGATTGTCCTACATCCATGAACAACAGGAGGGACTGTTTGGATCAATGTTGATTGTGGTGCTGGCCTGCAAACTCACCAAGTCCTTTAAACACAGATGCATAGCGCTTGAGTAGCTCTTCCTTGGAGCATGGCAGAGCATGGCATGCAACTGTTGCTACTTTTCTGATGAGGTCAAGCTGCACACCGGCCTCTCTGCCTAGCAGTGTTGTGTCAGATGCATCTGTAACATAGAACTGTAGATGGGCTTGTTTGTGCCGCGTATGCACTTGCAATGTCATGATGACCTTTGGTTTAATGCGGGTGCCTCCAGTCTCAGTCTCTTTCACTTTGAATTGCTTGGCAATTTGTCTGCTATTGCTTGCGGGAGCACATTGGCTTCAGCTTCTGTGTGTAACTTAAAGTTGACCGTCTGTCCCCCTATACGCAAGTTTGTGTACCAGCCAGCATATTTTTTGCATGCTTGTGTCACTGCACCTATGAACAACATGTCTACTTCCTTGACCTCTGTTTCAACATCTGTCCCTGACCTACACACAGCTGCAAAGTGATTTCTCTTGCCACAATTTTACACTCAACATTGAATGTGTTTTTCCACATTAGGCTGCTGCTCGCTGAGCGTGCAGCCTGCCTTTGTTCTGACTGTGCTTGTGATTTCTTAACATGGATGCCCTTTTTTTCCATAGCATGCACAAACTGTTCTGTGCTATTGCTAGTTGACATAGCTTTATTTCTTGATTTAACTAGGCAAGTCAGAATTCTTATTTACAATAACAGCCTACCCCGGCCAAACCGGTCGACGCTGGGCGCCGCCCTATGGGACTCCCAATCACAGCCAGTTGTGATACAGCCTGGAATCGAACCAGGTTCTGTAGTGATGCCTTTAGCACTGAGATGCAGTGCCTTAGACCGCTGCGCCACTCAGGAGCCCAAGCTCTAGCTTGAGCTGATGTAACTTATTTTGCACGGCAAACATCTACGGCCTTAGCTAGGGTTAAATCTGAAATGGAGAGTAGTTTCTCTCTTAGTCCACTATCTGTGATGCTAAACACCACTTTGTCCTTCAGCATTAGATCATCAGTGTCTTTGAACTCACAGCTGCTTGCTCTCAGTCTCAGTTTGGTTATGAACTTGTCAATACCTACCTGTTCATTGAACTTGTGGGACCAACACTGATGTCTCTCGAACACAGTATTCCTGCGTGGTGCACAGTTGTTTTCAAACGCTTTCATCACCTTGGCCAGTTTTTGGTTTTCTGGGTTAGCATATGTGATCTCCATCGTGTCGCATATCTCCAGCACGTCTTCGCCGATGCAGTGTAGCAAAACGGCTATTTTCCTAGCCTCTGGCCTGTCATTTAGCCCACTGGCTAAGTAGTACAAGTTCAGTTTTTGTTCCCATTTCTGCCAATTTTCTGCGAGGTTTCCAGTCAGTAACAACAGAGATGTTGGTGTAAACGACTGCATTGCTGCTAATCCAAAGCTTGATAGCTAACAATATCAACGTGTGTTGTTTCACTCACCTTAGCATTAGCCTGCTAACCAGCCACTCGTTTTAGTAGCCTGCTGGTGAAGTCCACGTTCTCACTCATGCAACTAGCACTGGAATCTTTTCCGCAGTTTTTTTGTTTAATTTTCTGCCACTTTTGACAACATGTCATGCTCTAGATGGCACGCTAGAATTAACTTGACGATGGAGACTGAAGTACTATTAAGTTGAGCTTTATATCTGAAGCATGGTAAGAATTAACACTGTGCATGCAGGCACACCTCAAACACAATTTTTTTAAATTTACATAGTATCCACTTGACCTTCAAACTCAAGAGTAATACTGATTGGCTGTTAAACACAAGGGCGTTATGGACTATCATTCGATCCATATATTACAATAACTATGAGATTTTGTTGCCATTAGGGTTATAGAAAAATATATTTTAAAGTGTACTACTGTATGAACATGGAGCTATGCCTTTAAAGCTTCAAAATATAATTTTAGAGTCAATGTTATGATGAGTCATGAGTAAGATCAATTGATAAAAGAGCGGGTATTTATAGTAATGGGAAACCAAGGCTTTCTGAAGGCTTCCAAGCTTTCACCAAATTGTACCCAAAAAATGCTTAATTATCGGTTCACAATGCATATTACTGACATCTGCTGTTCAGCAATAAATAGCAGCGTGTGATTATCGTATATACAATTGAAGTCGGAAATTTACATACACCTTTGCCAAATACATTTCAACTCAGTTATTCACAATTCCTGACATTTAATCCTAGTAAAAATCCCTGTTTTAGGTCAATTAGGATCACCACTTTATTTTAAGAGTGTGAAATTTCAGAATATTAGTAGAGAGAATGATTTATTTCAGCTTTTATTTCTTTCATCACATTTCCAGTGGGTCAGAAGTTTATATACACAAAATTGTTATTGGTAGCATTTCCTTTAAATTGTTTAACTTGGGTCAAACATTTCTGGTAGCCTTCCACAAGCTTCCCACAATAAGTAGGGTGAATTTTGGCCCATTCCTCCTGACAAAGCTGGTGTAACTGAGTCAGGACTGTAGGCCTCCTTGCTCGTACACGCTTTTTCAGTTCTGCCCACAAATTGTCCATAGGATTGAGGTCAGGGCTTTGTGATGGCCACTCCAATACCTTGACTTTGTTGTCCTTAAGCCATTTTGCCACAACTTTGGAAGTATGCTTGGGGTCATTGTCCATTTGGAAGACCCATTTGCGACAAGCTTTAACTTCCTGGCTGATGTCTTGAGATATTGCTTCAATATATCCACATAATTTTCCTACCTCATGATGCCATCTATTTTGTGAAGTGCACCAGTCTCTCCTGCAGCAAAGCACCCACACAACATGATGCTGCCAACCCCCGTGCTTCACGGTTGGAATGGTGTTCTTCGGCTTGCAAGCCTCCCCCTTTTTCCTCCAAACATAACAATAGTCATTATGGCCAAACAGTTATATTTTTGTTTCATCAGACCAGAGGACATTTCTCCAAAAAGTACAATCTTTGTCCCCATGTGCAGTTGCAAACCGCAGACTGACATTTTTATGGAGTTGTTTTTGGAGCAGTGGCTTCTTCCTTGTTGAGTGGCCTTTCAGGTTTTGTCGATATAGGACTCGTTTTACTGTGGATATAGATACTTGTGTACCTGTTTTCTCCAGCATCTTCACAAGGTCCTTTGCTGTTGTTCTGGGATTGATTTGCACTTTTCGCACCAAAGTACGTTCATCTCTAGGAGACGGAACGCGTCTCCTTCCTGAGCGGTATGACAGCTGCATGGTCTTATGGTGTTTATACTTGCGTACTGTTGTTTGTACAGATGAACGTGGTACCTTCAGGCATTTCGAAATTGTTCCCAAGGATGAACCAGACTTGTGGAGGTCTACAATTTTCTTTCTGAGGTCTTGGCTGATTTCTTTTGATTTTCCCATGATGTCAAGCAAAGAGGCACTGAGTTTGAAGGTAGGCCTTGAAATACATCCACAGGTACACCTCCAATTGACTCAAATTATGTAAGGACAAAGCTTATCAGAAGCTTCTAAGGCCATGACATCATTTTCTGGAATTTTCCAAGCTGTTTAAAGGCACAGTCAACATAGTGTATGTAAACTTCTGACCCACTGGAATTGTGATGCAGTGAATTATAAGTGAAATAATCTGTCTGTAAACAATTGTTGGAAAAAATTACTTGTGTCATGCACAAAGTAGATGTCCTAACCGACTTGCCAAAACTATAGTTTGCTAACAAGAAATTTGCGGAGTGGTTGAAAAACGAGTTTTAATGACTCCAACCTTAGTGTATGTAAACTTCCGACTTCAGCTGTACATGTATTTTTTCCACTGTTTTCATCAAAACTCTGGAACATCTGCAAGTCGTTGGCTTTGGTAGCCCATAATCAGTTAGAATACCAGGTTGACACAATACTTCCCTTCTTTTACTTCATGTTTGCTATTTGTCAAAATGGAATCTATGGCAATATTTAGGATGCTTAAGACAGAAGCTTAGACTGTACTAAATTTAAAAAATAGTGGAACAACAGTGCAAAAAATAGAACTCCGGTATCAAACAAAACATCACTAGGTATTTGAGGTCAAGGCTGGTCAGTCAGTGCGAGGAGGGCATAAGGGTGCAGCGTTGGCACTGCTCACTGCTGCACGCCCATCCCGAAATCAAATCATAGGCTACACGAGGAAGGGAGAGAGCAAGCACCGCCACCATATCAAAGAAGCTGTAGTGTGCGAGAGACGCCCTAAACCTGATGCCTTTCCCCTTCCCTTTACCGTATTTCTGTAACTTGTTCCGTATGTGTGACCACTGGATACGAGTTTGTGAGTAGACTAATGTCTCTTCTTCCTTTCTGCCTATGAATGAGTTGTGTTTCTTCTGCTGCGCTTTTGTGATTTCGCCAGCTGGGGATGGCCTCGCGCCCGTCCTACAGTGGCTTGCTCATGCTTGATGGGAAGAGCATTAACAAACCTGTGATATGACATTGATATGAGTAATGTTGATATTTGTATACCATGTGGACCTTTTACATGACAACAACATGACTATACAATTATAATATAATTATAATTATAATAATTATAATAATCATGTTCAAATATTATCCTTGATAATATATATTTTTTTTTAAATTTTATTTAACCTTTATTTAACCAGGTAGGCTAGTTGATAACAAGTTCTCATTTGCAACTGCGACCTGGCCAAGATAAAGCATAGCAATTCGACACATACAACAACACAGAGTTACACATGGAATAAACAAAACATACAGTCAATAATACAGTAGAAAAATAAGTCTATATACAATGTGAGCAAATGAGATGAGATAAGGGAGGTAAAGGCAAAAAAAGGCCATGGTGGCAAAGTAAATACAATATAGCAAGTAAAACACTGGAATGGTAGATTTGCAGTGGAAGAATGTGCAAAGTAGAAATAGAAATAATGGGGTGCAAAGTACCAAAATAAATAAATAAATACAGTAGGGGAAGAGGTAGTTGTTTGGGGCTAAATTATAGATGGGCTATGTACAGGTGCAGTAATCTGTGAGCTGCTCTGACAGCTGGTGCTTAAAGCTAGTGAGGGAGATAAGTGTTTCCAGCTTCAGAGATTTTTGCAGTTCGTTCCAGTCAATGGCAGCAGAGAACTGGAAGGAAAGACGACCAAAGGAGGAATTGGCTTTGAAAGTGATCCTTGATTCGCTGTGTCAATGGACCGTTATTATACAGTTATTGTCACAGTTCTAAGTTTGCCCGTAGGTGTGCTGTGTGTTGGTCAACAAATTATTTGTCCCCAAATATGAAAATATGTTATGGGCTCAGTGTAAGAACCTTCCATAGTGATTCTGGTCAGCCCAGATATTTTGAACTGTTTCCAGTTCTCAGTCTATTAGTGTGACTTTTTATTTGAGTAACTTCTATCGTTGACGTGGGATAGCAGGTGTACAACACACGGCCTGGCACCATTTCACACATTTTCCCCCTCCATTTTACTATAGAACCATGTACACAGAGACAAGCCCTGAAATACCATATGAACACCTAGGACAAGTAGCCTATAGGATCCCTTTTGGCTTCGACATGCATGGAAAGTGACATGGGCGGCAAGGGGAGGGGACTTTCCGGCGTTGCGCTTACAAAGCAAGACCTTATGGGAAACCAGGTCAGCCAGCCCGGCGTCAGATAGAGGATGGGTCAAGGGTCCCATCCATGTGACAGACATGTCGTCTGCACCCCACACCCGGCAGCCCCTCCCCTGTCCCCTCCCTGGGCCATCTGTGAATGAGTCATAGGTTTTGTCCTAAATGGCATTCTATTTCCTATTTAACGCCCTAAGCTTGACCAGGGCCAATAGGGATCTGGTCAAAAGTAATGCACTATTTAGAGGATAAGGTGGCATTAGGGTCGCAAGCATGCACGTCATTCAGCCTAGTCACGGCAGCGATGCCAGCTATGCTGCCAGGGCCAGCCCACTAACCCGCGCTCCCTCTATCTCTATTTCGGGACAGACCCACTACCCTCCCTCCACACCCAGCTCCACATGCCTGGGTCATCCTGTCATAGACACACATACCTCACGCAGGCTGATCGAACCTGCTTCTATAGGAGGCAATGGAGCATGTTCCAGTCACATAAGTCCACTGTAAATAAGACTGTGTAACATTTCCTATGAAGAGCATACAGTACGTCTGCATTCATAACAACCTAATGCAGCAGACGTAGAAAATACGCCTGAGTTGAGTCCCCACTTCCATTTTTCAGGGGAAACGGAAGGTAGGTTGAAAGTACTGTGCCCTTGAAAACCCGGCAACATCCGCTGTCTGCCAACGCCGCTAAGTTTGATATAAGGCATTATAAAGGATGTTATAAAGCATGATACAACTATGTACTTCATAGAAAGTGTTACCTACAGTGGCAAGAAAAAGCATGTGAACCCTTTGGAAATACCTGGATTTCTGCATAAATTGGTCATAAAATTTGATCTGATCTTCATCTAGGTCACAACAATAGACAAACACAGTCTGCTTAAGCTAATAACACACAAACAATGATACGTTTTCATGTCTTTATTGAACACACTGTGTAAACATTCACAGTGCAGGGTGGGAGAAGTATGTGAACCCTTGGATTTAATAACAGGTTGACCCTCCTTTGGCATCGATAACCTCAACCAAACATTTTCTGTAGTTGCGGATCAGACCTGCACAGCGGTCAGGAGGAATTTTGGACCATTCCTATTCACAAAACTGTTTCAGTTCAGCAATATTCTTAGGATGTCTGGTGTGAACTGCTCTCTTGAGGTCATGCCACAGCATCTCAATTGGGTTGACTGGGCCACTCCAGAAGGCGTATTTTCTTCTGTTGAAGCCATTCTGTTGTTGATTTACTTCTGTGTTTTGGGTCGTTGTCCTGTTGCATCACCCAACTTCTACTGAGCTTCAATTGACGGACAAATAGCCTGACATTCTCCTGCAAAATGTCTTGAGAATTCATTTTTCCGGCGATGATAGCAAGCTGTCCAGGCCCTGAGGCAGCAAAGAAGCCCCAAACCATGATGCTCCCTCCACCATACTTTACAGTTGGGATGAGGTTTTGATGTTGGTGTGCTGTGCCTTTTTTTCTCCTGACATAGTGTTGTGTGTTCCATCCAAACAACTCAACTGTAGTTTCACCTGTCCACAGAATATTTTGCCAGTAGCACTGTGGAACATCCAGGTGCACTTTTGCAGCAATGTTTTTTGTTGACAGCAGTGGCTTCAGTGGCTTCTTCCGTGGTGTCCTCCCATCAACACCATTCTTTTACATATCGTAGACTCGTCAAAAGAGATGTTAGTATGTTCCAGAGATTTCTGTAAGTCTTTATCTGACACTAGGATTCTTCTTAACCTCATTGAGCATTCTCCGCTGTGCTCTTGCAGTCATCTTTTCAGGCCGGCCACACCTAGGGTGAGTAGCAAAAGTTCTGAACTTTCTCCATTTATAGACAATTTGTCTTACCATGGACTGATGAACATTAAGGCTTTTAGAGATACTTTTGTAACCCTTTCCAGCTTTATGCAAGTCAGCAATTCTTAATCTTAGGTCTTCTGAGATCTCTTTTGTTCGAGGCATGGTTCACATCAGGCAATGCTTCTTGTGAATAGCAAACTCAAATTTTGTGAGTGTTTTTTATAAGGCAAGGCAGCTCTAACCAATATCTCTTATCTCGTCTCATTGATTGGATTCCAGGTTAGCTGACTCCTGACTCCAATGAGCTTTTGGAGAAGTCATTAGCCTAGGGGTTCACATACTTCTTCCAACCTACACTGTGAATGTTTAAACTATGTATTCAATTTATGCACAAATCCAGTTAATTCCAAAGGGTTCACATACTTTTTCTTGCCACTGTAAGTTTGGATGCATTTTATATGACAGGTAGATTGAGTATTGTCTACAGTCAGTTTAGTGCAGCGTGGGTAGACAAATATTTTTAGGATTGTGTAGTCTGGTATTAAAAAGCCATTGGATTGGCCTATGGGCGATTGCAGTCTGTTGATATTCTGAGGAAGTTATTCTGCTCTCATTGTGTTGTTTAGGTACTGAGGCCTTACAGTATGTAAGCAGGAAGCCATCATATGTCTGTCTGTGTGAATAAAGGGTCTTGTAGTGGAGCATATCCAGAAAATTCAGCCCAAGCCACTGCCTGGTCTGGTCCATCAGTCTCCATGGAGATTAATGTGTTTAGCCTGGAATGACTTCCTCTGGGTGGAGTGGGTTTGACCTCCCTATAATACACATCTCTCTCTGTCTCTCTCATTTTCTTTCTCTCGCTCTCCCTCTCTCGCTCTCTCCTTGTACGCGTCTTTCTGTCTCTTTCTCGCGCTGTCTCTCCCTCTCTATCTCTCTCTTTCTCTCTCTTATGGTACATGTCTTTCTTTCTCTCTCTGTCTCTCTCACTCGCTCTCTCTCTCTCTCTTCCTCTCTCTCTCTCTCTCTTTCTCTCTCCCTCTCTCTGTCTCTCTCTCATTCTTTCTCTTGTGCACTCTCTGTCAGTCTCTCCTTGGACTGTACATGTCTTTCTCTGTCTCTCTCTATCTCTCTCTCACTCTCTCTCTCCCCCTCCCTCCCTCCAAACAGTCCTCACATGTGATAACAACTCTACACCGTAGCGTCGACCATGCCTACAAACATACAAAAATATATACATTATAATTAGCATACATGTTACGCATTGTCATATTTAATGGTAGTGATCATTTGTGTTTGCTGTAGTATTATACGGGCATCAATCAGCTTCATGTCTTATTGATTTCCTCTTTCCGATGTTTCCTTGTGTACAGAACGTATCTCTGTATACACAGTTCCAGTGGTCCCTGGGGTCTAATGGACTGAAGTCTGAGTGTGTGTACTGAGATCTGTCAAGCCACCACCAATAACATTGCAAGCTTGAAAGACTGGTGGTACATAGCAGGGTTGGGGTCAGTTCCTTTTCATTCCAGTCGATATAGGATGTAAACAGACATTCCAATTATTCTCAACACTTCTTTGTGACCATGTGACCTGCAAGGGGGGAAAAAACTCTGGGCACATTCCAAGGTCGAGTCATGTTGATAGACTGATTTCCACCATCGATATTGAAGCCTTTCCAAAACTATTGCCACACAGCCTTGGTCACTGAGCAGAAAGGAGATGAGAGAGGTTGAGAGAGGTTTGGATATAAGGTGCTGAGTCCGTTTTCATAAAGCTTCTCAGAGTAGGACTGCTCATCTAGGATCAGTTTAGCCTTTCAGATCCTAATGGGCCTGATCCTATAGATCAGCACTACCACTCTGAGACACTTTATGCATAGGAGCCATAACCTGACACATCCGATCCTCTCTAAGAATATCACATGTATAATTTAATCGCGGAAATTCAAAGACTTTTGCCCGTAGCTTACCTATGATGTTGCTTAATTATTTAAGTCAATAAGTCATCATTTTAGTCAAACTATGATATATTTGGGGTTGAAGTGGGAAATCCAAAGTGGTAACTTCGGATATTTTACGTACCAATGTAATCTGTTTCCCCAATGTTATGACGCACTTATACTTTTCCGAGGGGGTGGCAGGTAGCCTCGTGGTTAGAGCGTTGGACTAGTAACCGGAAGGTTGCGAGATTGAATCCCGAGCTGACAAGGTAAAAATCTGTAGTTCTGCCCCTGAACAAGGCAATTAACCCACTGTTTCTAGGCCGTCATTGAAAATAAGAATTTGTTCTTAACTGACTTTCCTAGTTAAATAAAGGTGAAAAATAAGAATATTTTTCCGACTACGTTTTTTTTTCCAGGGCTGGGTCTTATTTAAATGTTAACGCCCAACAGCATGCCATTGTTTATTAATCAGAAACACCTGCAAAGTTCTTCCTCTGCGCGAGTCGACCGCCGAGCTGAGCGCTACAATAGATCATCTCTGGATTAGCCAATCAGCTTTTCACCATTACCTACAATTGGCCGTCTGAGCCATAGAGCAAATTAAAACTAGGGTGTGAAAAAATGGTTTTGCACCCCAAACAATGTTACAGGCAAATTATCATAATCCATTGTATAATTTGACAAGTTTCACTTATTTTTTAGCAGGTCTGTATAAAAACAAAATATATGACCATTTTATAAATTGTAAAATTGTGTGTGATATGATTGCATTCTGGAACCAACTCCCCCATCTCTAAAAGATGAATGGTTTTGACCACTCTCCACAGCTTTGATTGGTGCAGCTAGAAATCACCAAGTGTCTATTCTATAATGAAAAGGCACTCACGAAAGAAGATTTCAAAACTATTTTGCCCTGTTGCTGTTTGTGCTCTTGCTATATTTGTATTGTTTTGTGTCCGATGCGCTCAGGGTCTTGTTACGTATCACATAGGAACATTCAAAATAGGCGCAGCATTGCCCTCTGGTGGCAGCCTTTAGCAACTGTAATGGATTTGAAGTTACATGAAGTGCTTAATGAACTCCTAAGCCCGTAACGGGTGAGCTATCACCAAACATTGACGGCAGGTTGCTGAATAGGGATAGGCCTCTATCTAAACCATGGGGAATCCTCCTGTATTTAACCTAACATTGGTATTCTCACCTGTTATTTGCAGCCTACAAATTACTCATTGGTGACTTCATCCTGAGACTGAGTAATAGGGTTCATCCCAAATGGCACCCTATTCCCTACATAGTGCACTACTTTGACCAGGGCCCATCCGGCCACAGGGCTCTGGTGAAAAGTAGTGCACTATATAGGGAATAGGGTGCCATTTGGGACCGAACCATAGTCAAACGTGTACAATTATGCAATGGCACGGTATTCATGATTAGGAGATATAAATGTCTTGAATACTGAGGATTTTATGTAATATTTCCCCCCCCTTTGGAAATATTTATATGACTGCAGCCCTTTTTGTCACAGACAGACAGTGCAACTCTTATGAGGCGTTTAGTTATGCAGTGCTTTTTAAATGGAATCCGTCATAAGTTAGGACTGCATTGCTCAAGGACTTGTGTCATATACATAAATATCGTATATCGACTCAGTCCTGACTGAGACTGCATGTCTAAAGTGACTTCATGAATGCATTTACGCTCTAGAGACATGCTTTCGTGAGAGAAATCTGAAGGAATTAGGATGATGACTCACAGGATTTCAGAGCAACATTTTGCTTATTGTCACGGTGTGTGCAACATTGTCAGCTAAGAGCTGAATTGTGGTGTGCAGTCCTTACCTAAACAAACATACAAATAAATGAATACAGATCATTCAATTCAGATGCAGATATGGACGCAGATGACGAAATGGAACTTTTGCTGCAGCCCTATCGTTAGCATGTTTCACCACTAGATGGGACTCACTCTTCTCATTCTGAAGCACGGGACTGTTACTGGTGGGAGCAAGAGGGGATACCTAGTCAGTTGTACAACTGAATGCATTCAACGGAAATGTGTCTTCTGCATTTAACCCAACCCCTCTGAATCAGAGAGGTACAGGTGCTGGGGGCTGCCTTAACCGGAATCCACGTCTTTGGTGCCCGGGAAACAGTGCCTTGCTCAGGGGCAAAATTACAGATTTTTACCTTGTCAGCTCGGGGATTCGATCCAGGGATGTGTGTGTGTGTGTGAGAGAGAGAGAGAGAGAGAGCAAGCAGCAAGTCAATAACGAGCTGTTTCTGGAATGCCTTTCGCACCCCCGTTAATGCCTCACACCTTATCAGCATCCCAAATCTCACCTTGTTCCCCATATAGTGCACTACTTTTGAAACCGCATCCCTTGTGGCTTGGCTTGGCGCTAACCGCTACCGCTAGCAACCCACACACAGCCTCCATCCACCTACCTACCTACCGCCTCAGTGTTTCCTGAGATTCTAGGCTAATTACAGGGGCCGATAAAGCAGCGTTTTACCGGTGGCGGTAGGTAGGTATGCCCTCCCTGCATGTGAAATATACCTGTGCCATTGGATCAAAGCTAAGTGGAATCCGTCTACACGGCATCATTCAAAGTCAGACATAAATTAAACTTACAGCAATGCTGCTCAAGACTGTGCTGTCTCTCTTTCGCTTGTTCTCTCTCTCTCTCTCAAACACACACACACACACACACACACACACACACACACACACACACACACACACACACACACACACACACACACACACACACACACACACACACACACACACACACACACACACACACACACACACACAGTCTTGTACAGCTAACCTTGTGGGGACACACAAATCAGTCCCATTCAAAATCCTATTTTCCCTAACCACTAACCCCAAACCTAGCCCTAACCCATACTATTACCATAACCCTAAACCTAACCCTAGCCCCTAACGCTTAACGTAATTATAACCCTAACACTAACCTTAAACCCAAACCCCCTAGAAATGGTCCCCATAAGAATAGTTAAACACACACACACACACACACCTACGTACATAGACAAGAACACTTGCTCAAAAAAATGATGTCTCTTTTTGTGCACACACACCTGTGAACCTTTAGCTTTGATGGTGGGGGAGGGCGTGTCTGACAGGAAATTAGGACTGGGCAGGTCCCAGGCATGTGAAAACACACTGCTTAACTTCACGCACACACACACACACACACACGTACATGCACACACTCCTCTGATGTGGTTACTGTCGGGGAGTAGAGAGACCTAGCAGTGGGGTCCGGAATTATTGGATCCCTTGATAAAGACGTGCCAAAAAATACTATAAAATAAAGAATTCAAGTACTGAGCTATATTGTATGCTCACATTTTTGGGGTAATATATTATTTTATACTAATACAATTGCTCAGAGTAAGAGATTTTGTTTAACCCCAATGCATTTTTTAACTCAAAGTGAATGAAAAGTCAATATTACTTCAAATGTTTATGTGGAACTGACTCCAAATTTAAATATCTCATCAGGCCTTATTTTGAGGCCTAGCTTTACCCTAATACGGTGGCCTGAAACTCATGTTTTACAGGCCACTTCAGGTCTGCAAGTAGGGTTGCAAAAGTCCAGTAATTTTCCCCAAATTCCCAGATTTTCTAAACATCCTGGTTGAAGGATTTCCAGGAATCTTCCAACTGGGATTTTTGGAAAACTTCAGAAATTTACCAGAATGTGGAACCCTGCCTGAAAGTAACATTATGCTGGCTTGCAAATGAACGTGTAATTACGATTAGAATCCAGCCAGAGTTAGGATATCCAACAGTTGGCCTTTTCATTGACCCGCAACTTGCATTCATAATGGAATAGTGTGAGGAGACTACCTAACCCATTTGAACAGGAACAGCCATTTCAGTAACAGGTGAAAAAATATTGAACTCAATTATTGGTGTGTAGCATAAGATGAATCAATTAATCACTCAATGTACTGTACATGCAAAAACACACATAATAAAAACTATTCCAAAAATATCTACCTGCAATAATATATGCTGGGAAAACAGTTAATTTGTTGTCCTAACCTCAAAAAATGTAGTTGATGTGACTCCCCATTTAGTTTTGAGTCAGTACCACATAAACATTTTAAGGAATAATGACTTTTCATTGACTTTTAGTTCAACTTACTAGAAGTATTTTAATTAAAAATGCATTGGGGTTTATAGTGAAGAACCAGGACATTTTAGGCCAAAACCTGGTTACTCGTCATTTGTTATTGAAAAAGAATGTTTGTTCATGAGCACGTGTGTGTGTCTCTGTCTCATCCGTGTGTTCACACATGCGTACACACAAAACCACTCTGGGTCTGTGTGTGTGTGGTGTATGGCTTTTCTTATTGCAGCTGTTGGATCATGCTGTAACTCCACACTCTTTTGGGGTAAACTGTGATTTATCTATCTCTATTCCTGTACTGGGAGAGATAAATCTTGCTCATGCTTGTGTGTCAAACACTCAGTAATTACTTCTACCCTGTCACGACTGTCTGAGAATGTGAGCCAGTGGGAACTTGCACTGTCCCTCTCAGATGGCATGATGGGAAACCTTCGCTCTGTGTCTCTTGGATATTCACCCTCAGTGAACTGTATGAAAACATTACTGTCAACTTGTCATGAGTTGGTTTTTCGAACCACTATTTCAGATTTTAGAATTCATAGTCCAGTTTGATATTCACTCTCTGTGAACTGTAGACATTTTAATGGACTTATTTAGATGTTAGAATTCATAGTCCTGTTTTTCCGTGTTCTTCTCATTTGTCACCTACGTGACAGCTCTGTCATGACACCGTTTCTTGTGTTAATTTTACTTGGATTAACCATTGCTACTTGGTTTAGCGGTACACGTAAGACATTCAATTATGTATGACTAGGCAATCTGCACATACGTCTGTTTTGGCTGAGACATTATTTCAGCCTCCTGTACATCAGTCACCTCATATTTTCTACGTTTTATTGGATAGTGGAGAGACAGTGGGACAAATAGACAGAGAGTGTCACAAAGGCAGTGGGCCGGATGCGATCCATCCAGCATATATTTGTACTGTAGGCGGCGGCACTAGACGCTAGACCACCACCGCATAGAAGGAGGGCATCACCAAGCCAGCAGCTAGTACTGTACATACAAGAAACCACAGCATCATGTGTTACTCACTTCTGTCAGTAGGGGGCGTCAGAAACAAAAAACATCTGACCAACGGTAGTTCCTGATTCCGTTCTGAAACGTCAGATAAAGTGGTCAGGCATGGCTCACTTGGCAGAGAATGGAGCTTGCAACACAAGGATTGTAGTCTCCGATTCCTGGGGCTACTCATATATAACATGTGTGCACGCATATCTATAAGTTGCTTTGGATAAAAGCATCTGCTAACTGGCATGTGTTCTATTATATATTTGAAAGGAAATTACAGTGTTCCAAGTGCTTCCCAAAATAGTGGCTGTTAGGTGTTTCTGTTCACTTACGACTTAACGATCCGTGTGTGTGTGTGTGTGTGTGTGTGTGTGTGTGTGTGTGTGTGTGTGTGTGTGTGTGTGTGTGTGTGTGTGTGTGTGTGTGTGTGTGTGTGTGTGTGTGTGTGTGTGTTTGGAATGCTTTGATTTGGCCCACTCAAGGCTTTTGGACATCTCCTGGCACAGGAAGTGAGGATTAGAGAACGTCATTCACCCCTCTCCTCTCTTCCTCAGTCAACAGCAGACAGAGATGGAGAGAGGTAGAGAAGGACAGAGTGGGGTGGGCATTGGGACACAGGGAGGAGATGACAGGAACATGTTAAAAGTCAGTGCTGACAGAGCATGCATACTGCAGTGCAGACCACCCCCGCTCTCTTCCACACATACACATACACACACACACACACACACTCTGAGCCAAACCACATGTTCCCTTCCAGCATCCTCTTCACATTTTAGATGAAACTACTGATCCTAAGTACTGCTTTTCCACAGACACGTCAAGAAGTTACCATATTAGCCCCGGTCATGTAGACTGTTTGAATTGGATTTGAATTACATTTTACAGTCGAAAACAATACATACATTAAACAAGATGTGCTTTGATACCAGAGGGTGACACTTGAAAGCATTACTCGATACACTTATTTCCAAAATGGTCCTCAGTCAATCTCCAGATACGCTGTGTCATAACTCGTAGTTCTACCCAGCGCTTGTGGAGCAGTCCTCTCCGACCGTGCAGTGCGTCAGAAGTTCCGTCAGGTAGTCCTGGATGTCGGCTAGCTCGCGCTATTGCTCTGCTCGTTGTCTTCCCACTCGTCTACCTCTCAGTGTTTTGTCATCAGAGAGCCAAGCCCCTGCAGGATTTCCTGTGTGTTGAGTGGGGACTAGGGTTCATCCCTCTGGCTTCCTTCTGGCTCCTCCAACAGAGAGACTGCAGGCCTGGGCCCTTCTTCCTCCATCTCCTCCTCCTGTCACAAGCAGATGGGAATGAAAAATAGAGACATGGGGTTAGGCCTAGAAATGAATGTGTGTGTTGTGTGTGTTGTGTGTTGTGTCTTCCCAGTGGTAGATGGAAGTGGGTGGTTTGGCTGTTCCATGGGAGGGCAGGCCCTAGTCTTAATTATAGTCCTCTGTGAAAGTCTCAGCCTGCGTTAAAGGGCAGGGATAACTGTGTGTGTGTGTGTGTGTGTGTGTGTGTGTGTGTGTGTGTGTGTGTGTGTGTGTGTGTGTGTGTGTGTGTGTGCGTGCGTGCGTGCGTGCGTGCGTGCGTGCGTGCGTGCGTGCGTGCGTGCGTGCGTGCGTGCGTGCGTGTGTAGCTGCTGAGGGGAGAAGCCATCAAAACCCAGTCATCAAAGGCCCAGTGCAATCAAAAAATGTGTTTTATAAATATTTCCACACTATGAGGTTGAAATAATGCTATGGAATTTAGAAAATTATGATAATGCCCTTTTAGTGTAACAGCTGTTTGAAAAGAAATGTCAGCCTGTTGTGGTGGGGTGGAGTTTTAGCCTGCCTGTTGACAACACCAGACAGGAATGAGTTAATAGCCCAAAAAGAAAGAACAGCTAGTTTTCAGTTTTCCCCACTCAGACCATTCCCAGACAGTCCTAGCAAAATTCTTGCTTGAGAAGCTGCTCTTTGCTAGGAAGCAATTTTGGTTTGTTCTAGAAATGTTTTATTGAAAAAAAAATCACAGGAAGGTACTTCATTGTTACCCAGAAAATATTTGATATTGAGATCAAAATGGCTGCGTTGGACCTTTATTAATAAGCCACCAGTCCTTTCCCTTTGTGTAGATAATGTTCCACTGTCTTCACCCTCCTTCTCTTCTCTGGTTTGCGTCACTAGCCAAGCCTCACACAGCACAGGAGGATGGTGGATTTGTTGCTTGAGGGACCTAAATCTCCCTCCTGGGTTTTTAAGACCCCACTGCTACCCCCTCAGCCCACTCCTTCCCCCACCTCCTGTAAAGACTGGCGGGCTGTTTACACTGGCCAGGAGGGGTGAGAAGGAGACCTGAATGGGGAAGGAATGCAGGAGACAAATGAGCACTCAGCAGGAGAGCGGGAATATGAGTGAGCCATTGTGTCTTCCAGAGTCTGCTGCCTGGGATGTAAACACACATTAATAGGGAACAGGGGAACACACACACACACACACACACACACACACACACACACACACACACTACAAGGGAACGCATGTGTGCTGGTGGACTGACAAACAGCTCTGTCACAATCGGTGAGGCACTCTTGCCCTCCCACACACGTGCTCTTCGATGAAATTCTATTCTCACACGCACACACACATACAAGGGGCTGCATGCCCTCTCGTCTTTCCTTCCAACAGGATGTGCAGAGTCAGGGGTCAGAACTGGAGACCACAAAGAGGGTTCTGCGTCAGTGTGGCTGCCTGGATTCTTGTTCTAGCCCTCCTTCCTCCCTCTGTTCCTCCCTCCCCCTCTCCGTGCCCGCCAAGCCTGGCCTGACGTTTGGTTTGAGGCCCAGATGGCTGTAGCATGCCCCTCTTTGCTTCTCAAATGGCACCCTATTTCCTATTGCATGTAATAGTGTACCTATATAGGGAATAGGGTGCCCTTTGAGATGTAGCCTCTGACTGAGGATTAGATCAGCAGTCTCCTTTTCCTCCATGTGTGAGTCGTCAGGACAAAGAACGTCAAGTAGGGAGAAAATAATCCTACTTGACGAGGGTTCTCTAAAACCATGAAATAATACTCTCTACACACACTGACATTTCATGACGTTCCTCGTTTCCCGACAAGAACAAACAACAGTTGAAGAATTTGGAAAGAGACGCCATTTTTTTTCTTTTTTCTTTATTAAATAGGTTCGATTTTTTTGTTGCACTGTAAGTACATTAGACATTTTTGTTAATCTTTTATTGTCTTCAGAGCCCAACTTCCATAAAAAAGTCAACGTTATGTTCAGTTAGTTCATTTTGTGGAGAGAAAAAGGTTGCAAGGTTTGACCACATACCAGTGCATTTTTTTGCTAATAGGTTTAGCTGCGTTGAGCAGTGATCCTTCATGTAATGACATGACATTGGTATTGTATGTCTCTGTGGTCTAGTACAGGCTGAATCTGTGTGTGTGTGTGTGTGTGTGTGTGTGTGCGTGCATGCGTGCGTGCGTGCGTGTGTGTGTGCACGTGTTTGTGGTGGACATTTCACAAGGAAAAAAGCCATTCCAAACTTAGGGTTTAGGTTTTGGTTTAGGGTCAGAATTAGGGTTTAGGGTTAGGTTTAGGATTTTGAATGGGAATCAATTGTTTGGTCCCCACAAGGATAGTAAAACAAACATGTGTGTGTTTGTATGTGTGTGGCGGTGGTGTGTCTAAAGCCATGCTGGTGTGTGTATTTATAGTCAGCACATACACAGAGGTCTAAGTGGCCTGAATTATCCACTTAGTACACTGTCTCCTAGCGGCAGTGTCCGCCACAGCATCATGTCAAAGAGAAACACACTGAAAGACACATACAGTAGCTGTCCCAAATCTCATAATCATTAACTAGCTTACCCGCCAAAGTGTATGTGTGTGTGTGTGTGTGTGTGTGTGTGTGTGTGTGTGTGTGTGTGTGTGTGTGTGTGTGTGTGTGTGTGTGTGTGTGTGTGTGTGTGTGTGTGTGTGTGTGACCGTGTTCTGATAAATGACTCATGTCTTAGCGCTAGTGGAGATAGGAGACACTCTCCTATCTATTCTTTGGAAATGAGCATGGTTATAGTATCGATAGCTCACATCATTTATTTAAAGGCCAGTATCAATGCTTCCCTAGATTATAACAATCTACTATAGTTGATGTTGAATACTCCGTATTCACCCACTGACAACATGGATACGGTACATAGGCCTATGACTTTCGCCAGAGTGCTATAACTCGCTCCCACTGACATCCCAGACACATGCAGTGTGACATTCAAGCACATAGCCTACTCACTCAGCAGGACATGGTTCACATCCCAAATGGCATCCCATTCCCTATATGGTGCACTACTTCTGACCAGAGCCATAAAATAGGGAATAGGGTGCTATTTAGGACACAGCATGTGAGATATGGGCCCGGGAGTGTGAAACGAGGGGAGTGAAATCATGCGCGAGATGTGTGGGCGTGTTAGCTTTAGCATTAGGAGGCTAGTGCTGGAGTTACTGCCCAGCGTGGCAGCAGGAATGTTAATACAGGAACCGAACAAAACGGACTGGCAAATGTATCTCATCTGAACCTCTCTCTCTCTCTCATCCTCTCTCTCTCTCTTCCTCCCTTCCTACCCATGAGGTTACTGTTGAATCATCCCTAAAGATATCCTCTTCTCTCTTTCTCCTACCTCAGGGCATGTCTTTCTTTTAGGGCTGGGACAATGGAGTGATGTGTTGCGTCATGTGGTGAAGTACTTGTGAGGCCCAGGCCCTCATTGCGGAGCACTGGGGAACAATAAGGGCCGTCTAGCCCTCTAGGCAGGCCTAATGAGAAACAGTTAACTTTTCAAACCCACACCTAAACTCTTTCATCCTAGGATTATCTCACTCTGCTCAGTTCTCTTCAGTTGTCGACCATGTTATTGTATTTGTACCTTTTATTATCTGTACATGTTATATTTAAGCAATAAGGCACGGGGGGGTGTGGTATATGGCCAATATACCACGGCTAAGAGCTGTTCTAAAGCACGACGCAACGTGGAGTGCCTGGATACAGCCCCTTAGCCGTGGTATATTGGCCATATACCACACACTCCCGAGGTGCCTTACTGCTATTATAAACTGGTTACTACTGTAATTACAGCAGTAAAAATACATTTTTGTCATACCCGTGTCATACCCTGATATACCACGGCTGTCAGCCAAACAGCATTCAGGGCTCGAACGACCCAGTTTATAATAGTGTACATGTAACACTAATATAGCATAATATAGTACATACAGTGTTGCTTGTGTTGTATACTTTGGTGTGTACGACATCTGACCTGACAGATGATCATATTCTGTTGATGATTACGGGACCGCTTAACTGAAACAGTAGCTTTCAGACATTGGTAAATGAAAAGTATGTCACTATGTACTGTCCATGTATCTTTTGTACTGTACACAATTCCCGCTCTAGTCCAATTTGTATTACAGCATGGAGTATGTCTCCGTCTCAGTCTGTCACTGATTGATAGAGCAGATGACAGCTCCGGCTCATAATGCCGGAAATGCAGATAACTAGGGTTTCTATTTGAACTTGGTGCACGCTGCATGGGGGGAAAGTGGGTGAAGTAGGTTGAAATCCCTCGCCAAGCAGCTGTCAGATAAATCTACAGTTATCAGTTGTAAACACAGTCTATATCAGGTAGCAAAGGGGACACGAGACAAGCCTGAAGCATAGTTATGTTTTGTTGTTGTCATTTTTTCACAGTAGGGAATATGCTGTTATGTGGATATTGCTGTTTTGGCTACATGGCGCTACTAGACTAAATACAATATCCCTGACTTAGACTCATTGTGTAGATATTTGTAGACTGCTTCACACATAGCGTACTCACATACACATAACGGTTGACACACAAAGAACTGCTCTCAAAGTGCTGTTGTGAGTCACCTGAAGGAATCCCAGAAGCCTTCATGTCAGTCTGCACCACTCACCCTCAAAGGTCAAGGGTCGCGAGGAGATTTCTGCTCCCCAGATGCCTGACCTCTCAGCCCCCTCACAGACACAATGGCTCTGTGTAGAGGAGTGTGTGGATTGGAGTGAGGTTTGAAGAGAAAGGTAACATGCTCCACTATGAAAGCCTTCACTGTTCACACACAGTAACCTGAAACACTGTTGCGTTTACGATTTACGGTTCCGGGGCCTCATTTCTAAACTATGCGTACGAACAAAATATAGCGCAAAAGTTGGCATTTATAAAGAATCTAACTTGACGTGAGAATGGTCTCACTCTGGAGACCATGCATACGCACATCTGCTAGTGGTTGAAATATTGTTCTGCAAGCTGGCAAGGAAGTACTTTGTACAAATGGGGGATATGATGAAAAGCCTGTTCTTAAAAAACTCAAAACAGGAAAACATATTAACAAGACTGAAACCAGTTGCCATTAGTGAGAAGAGCAAAAATATATGGGTTTTATTTTTAGAATCTAAAATAATTAGACAGCAATCTTTTTCCTGTTTTATTTTCATAGCCGTTGCAGAATACATTCCTCACCCTTTTCTGGCCGTGATGGGTTCCTAGTCCCGTAGGAGCCATACAACAAATGACCATGCGCATCTCTCATTTCATTGGACCTATTAGCCTGTAAATAGATAGGCTAAATGTATTTCATGTTTTGCGATATCATAGGCAGTGCCGTTTATAATAACGGTATACAGTCAAATTGAACAGCGGATCTTTTACATGGAAGCAGGCCTATGTATCAGGTTTAAAGTGTCACGTTATTATTGTCATGCGCACAAGTACAGTGAAATACCTTTCTAGCTTGCTCTTTCTCAACAATGCAGTATTGAATATCAGTACTACCACCAACAATAAATACAAAAAAGTCAAGTAGAACAAAATCACACGTGAAATAAAACTGTAACTACTGTAAGTACTGTAATTGCGTTTTTTTTTAGTAGCCCGCCCTACAATGTTTCAGAATTTGCGTGGAGTCCATCATATTTAGGTGGGGGGAAAAGTCCAATTAAAACATTGTTTGATTTTAAAATGTTCTGCTGACAGGTCCACGACAACTTGCTAATTGTTTTCTCGTTCGAAAACGGACAGTCCTTTCCCAGATGCAGAATCAATTACTGCTGAGGATCAAAACATTCTGCCAACACAATAAATTGACCGGTAGCTAATGTCAAATATTTGACAGTATGGGTAGGCTACAGTATTGCTGTGCGATAAGAACACGACATTGTTGCCTATTTAATCTCAGAGCCTATACCAAGGCTGGACGTATAAACACAACAATCTAGTGATAAACACAATATTGAACAGCAACTCGTCTTTTGCACGCCGTGGCCTAATGCTAATAGTTCCAAATAATACATAAAAAAGGTGAATGGAGGTGTTTCCAGGTGGAGTTGACATTTTTACAGGACTGATTAATACCAGGAAACATGCATATGTATGGCATGCTCAAAGTTGATGAATCTCAATATTTTTGTGTGTGCAGACTTTTCAGAAATGGCACATGCAGACATTTTGTGTGAAATGTAAGCATTGGTTATAAATGAGGACCCTGATGTCTAGGTTCACACCAGATAGGCCCTACTTAATCACATACTCCAGTTAGGCTTTGGTAGAGCCTGTAATTGACATATTACAGTGCTCTAAAGTGCTGTTTATGAGACTAGTGTAATTTCATATGTCTGACCTTTTCATTCTGTGCCTCTTTGTCATCACATTACAGTGTCCCAGATAG